>NC_143015.1:86058763-86358763 GCF_055824585.1 Amblyomma mixtum | reverse complement strand
AAACATTCTCAACACTTCCACAGACTTTTTGATGCTTCTAGAATACCTCAAGTACCTCACGGCACAGCTCAAAACCAATAAAAACTCTACATTGATGACTCCGTTTATTTGCTTGGTTTGTTGGTTTATTGGGGCTTAACGTCCCAAAGCGACTCAGGCTATGACGGACGCCGCAGTGGAGGGCTCCGGAAATTTTGACCACCTGGGGTTCTTTAACGTGCACTGACACTGGACTGTACACGGGCATCTAGAATTTCGCCTCCATCGAAATTGGGCCGCAGCGGCCGGGATCGAACCCGCGTCTTTCGGGCCAGCAGCCGAGCGCAGTAATCACCGAGCCACCGCGGAGGGGCCAGTTTATTTGCACCACAAGACGACGATACGTTTCATGCATGGCTTGGTTGGTGCGTGCGGATGAGAGGAAAAGGAGTAAAGGATGCTGTTTATAATGATGCTGATTTTACATGGTAGCTACTAGGGGGCAAGGCAGAACACAGGTTGAGGTATGAAGTGACATCGTATACGCAGCACTGGTGTATGGCGCGTAGGTTGGAGTGCCACACGTTCGCTCTCAATAGCTCCTGTAGCCGACGTAGGCTTGTGTGATATTCGTCACCAGCCCTAACTCCAAGTCTCTGAACATAGTCATTGGATAAATAAACTGCTCATGGAGCTTGCCTGCACCCATAGAAGTGGTAACTTTTAGCCGTGGGAACGTGAGTTTAGTTCGCGTTCGAGATTTTGAATGACAGCATTGGAAAAAGTCATCGCCACAGGCTCTGGGCGCGCTTCCTCAAAATAATGCTGTAAAACGGGTGTGTTAGTGGAGGCGCTTTTAATGGTTATGCTTCGGGGTGCCAAAATAATGAAATTTCGAGGATTTAGAACTGACATTTAAATACTCCTATTTCGCGATTTAAACTACATAAAGAGTTGCGTTCTCAGCGGTTTGGCTTAGGCGTGTACTGTGTTCCGATGAAGCGAACATACTACCCTCTTGACTGCTGCAAACTAAAATCGGGAGTTCGTGGCCACCACGTCCCTCTGCCACAATGGCTTATTTCTTGCTTTGTAGTTTTCAGGGGCAAGTGCATTGCCAATCACGAAGTTTTGAGGAAACCGTAGATAGAAATAACGGACAAGTTACACTCATTCTCTGGAGAATGCCACCAGTAGTGCAGTGTGAGCAGTTCTGCACGTCGGCTGGAAAAGCATCCGACTTTGTTCTACGTGTATCTGGAGACGCTGCGGCGCTGGCGCTCCTCATGAGGCCTTGAGATGATCGGAGTGACGACCCAAGTACCAACTGTTGGTGCAAAAACACATATGCGAAGAACAGGAGCGCTCACCTGCCCGAGGTTCAGATTTCCGGGCAGCTTGATAGATATTGGCTGCGAGCAAGTCTTGCTTCCGGAGAGAAGGGTTGTGCATCCGGGAATATTTGAAACCACGCACAGTGGCTTAATCAGGTTTGTAAGAGTGCTGACATCTGCATTGCAAAGAGCGCAGCAAATGTATCACGGTCTTTGTTATGTTTGAGGCGCGTCTTCTGCAAACAACCGGGATAAATAATTATTAATGAATTGGTTTAAGATAGCCGACATGGGGGTTCTTTTATCTAATGTAAATAGGCAAATTATGCTTATGAGCATACGCGCACATTTATTGATACCCCCAGCTGTTAAAACATCCAGCGGTAAAGTATGTAGGCACTACAATGAAGTGTTTCTCAACCTTTAGCATTAAAGGTGGAGTCCGTTCAAATCTGCCACAGTCTCACTTATTCACATTATTTCTGCTAAGCTTCCATAGGTCTAGCAGAATCTTTGGTATGGTCATAATTCTTGAGCAGTCTACGTACTTCTCATAGAGTCACAGTCATTAGCCTGATGATTAGCCTGTCGCTAATCACCAATGAGATCTCCAGACATGCACAGCTAAAACTTGAGCAGACAAGAAAAATTTCCAAACATCCCTCACCTACTGAATAAGTTTGTGCCGCTTGCTTTAAGCTGCATTTTATAAAAGTTTCTCACAGTCAGTGGCCATCTGCTTTTCTATATTGCCTTGTACTTTCGGTTGCAAGGTAGGTTCTATTTGCTTTGTCCGGTGTTGGTGCCAATCATGGCTTCATGTTTCTATGCAGCTACTTGATATGCGCTGTTTGAGGGATAACAGGTCAGTATAAGCGGAAGTCCTGCCGTCATTTTTTTTGTCTACCACCAGTTGCCGTCGGATTGTAGCATAGCTCATAACCTCATCTCTCCGTCCAAATTTTTGCGAACTCTCCCATTAGCCGCCCAGTTAACTGAGAGGCGTTTACGTGCAATATTAACACCGTATGCTAAAAGTATGACGCCGTAGAGGACTGGTGATAAATTTCTGCAGCGTGGGGTATCTCAAACCATTAATTTGCGATCAAATCAGAACGCACTCTTGTTTTTTATTTTCGCTCTATCAAAATGCTGTGATTGTGTCGTGAATCAAACCCGGGGACTCCTGTCCAGCCGCTGAATGCCGCAGATACTGAGCCTCCATGGATTTTTCGTCAACCTACGAGACCTTTGGTCGTCCGATCTGCGAATTGGATTTCCTGGCCTAGTGCATCGCCTCCTCTCATTAAATACACTGCCCATTCTTGTGCATTTTTAAATTCCCTCTGCTTTATGCACGCGAGACCGGACATTCTGAAAGAACAATATAAAATTTGGCGTATGCTGTTGGCTTCATTAGTTATGAAATTTCGCATAACACGGATCTCTGTCCGAGTGTTTATTTCACCTCTTTCATTAACGACTAGATTTCGGTTCCAGGAAGTATATGTTGCATGGTACAGGATCTCCATACTTCAGTTTTAAGGTATCGCAGTAGGCTGCAGTGATGCATACGGCAGACACTGCAATCTCTTATTATTTCTTTAGCTCTGACAGTACGCATCTGGTGTCTAGGCGGCGCGGGCGCGAAATAGGCGTGATCAGAGATATTGGAAAGATATCCTTGTCTTGAGATGGATTGAGCGCACCTGAAGAAAAACGTCAGTCACGGTGCGTTGTTATCAAGTGTTACACATAATTTTTTCCTCCAATTTAAATATCCCTGCGGACGCTTCACGCTGTAAATGCTGATAAAGAAAGGGCTAGCAGGTTGTAGGGCGCTTATTCCTCCCTGCTGTTCAAAAGGTGCCCCACAGATTTTTATAGTGATACTTCTGAAACTGCCTCTGGAAGACATGTCTCAAAATCGTCTCCTCTTTGTGGCTCACAAATTAGATGTGACGTTCATTGACAATACACATATATATCATATATATATATATCATACATATATCATTCCGTAGCATACTGTAGCATATAAAACCGCAGCATGTCCCACCGTGTCCGACCATAGAATACCATGCTTTACTGCACCGAACCATTAATACCGTTCCGTACCTTATCCGTCCGTGCCATACCAAACCGTACGTTACCATGACGTGCCATACCTTAGCGAAAAAGAGGATGTGCTAAAAATGCATTTGAAACATATTGCATACATTTCATATTTATTTCGCATTTTTTGTCCCTATGCTTGGACTGCAATACGATTGCTTTATAAGTATACAAGGAATAATATTTTCAACGTTCTTAAAAATACGTGAAAAGTACATTTTTTCCCGCTTAGCATGTTTATAATGCCATAAAAATATACTAAAAATTTGCATTAAATACATAGAAATAGACTAAAAATGTATATTTAATACATGAAAAGTATATTCACTTGGGCTTAAAAGAGGTCTAGTGCTCGGCTTATCAGAATGAGACGGGCTAATGCTTCAACCGCCAAACAGAACCGCCGAACAGAATAACCGTAAGGGATTTTAAGTCATGCCGCCGCGGTGGCTCAGTGGTTATGGTGCTCGGCTGCTGACCCAAAAGACGCGGGTTCGATCCCGGCCACGGCGGCGGAATTTCTTTGGAAGAGAAATTCTAGAGGCCCGTGTACTGTGCGATGACAGTGCACGTTAAAGAACCCCAGGTGGTCCAAATTTCCGGAGCCCTTCACTACGGCGTCTCTCATAGCCTGAGTCGCTTTGGGACGTTAAACCCCATTAACCAAACCAGACCAAACCAGATTATAAGTCACGTCACGAATAGGGAATGGCAAAAATACCTACACACAGCTAATCATAACGAAAGTGACGCAGAAAACAGGAAGTGCTCGGAGAAATGTTGTTGTGACCGAGAGAAGGATGAAAAGGAAATTGCACGGGCCTGCCTACTGGCTCCAGCCAAGCCACCGCCGCTGCCACGTGCAGATAGACGAGAGTTAAAAGATGAAAGGAAAGAGAAAAAGGAAAGAAAAGACGGGCGTCGCAGAGACAACTGCGTCCGCCGGAGCGGACGCTGCTGAAAAAACAGATAAGCGGCCGAAGCCGCGCTCGCCGAAGTGAGGACAGACACCCCTTATTATCCGAGAAATAGCATACTTGGCTTGCCTTATGTATACCCACCGAGAGCGACGCAATGTCTTGCCTGGTGAGGCGTTTTTTTTTTTTTTCGCAAAGACTGTGGGCCCTCAAATTATTGCAGATGTGCCCCATTGGTCGCGTTCGAATCTGGGGGCGGTATAGAATCGAATTGCTAGTTTAAACTTGTGTCAGGCACAGGTCAGGAGTCGAACTATCAATCAACATATACACGGGCGTCTAAGGGAACCGGTCTGCCTTGCCAGTCAGGGTCCTTTTCGCTGGCATATTCGGGCCCGGAAATACCCAAGGCCCCTTTTACAGTATAACCCTATCCCGTTCTTTGCGTTTAGTGTAAATAAGTGGTGATTACCTTCCTGCTAAAAGTTACCATAACCGAAAGGACGTGAGAAAAAGACGAGCTTTCACTGTTCCCTGGACCGTGATTTAGAGCACTAGATTGTTCCATGGTAGCTTGAAGCATAATGCAAATATGTTCACCCTGTCTCCATAAATGGGCATTTCCATATGTTAGAATTGAAGTATACTTTGGATGGATTAATTGCGTATTTACGAAAGTACACTTTAAATACACTGCCAACACCAAAATGCGTTTTCCCGCAACTCAATTTCGATCATTAGATTGTTCAACGGCAGCTTGAGGTGTGCTGTAAATATGCTTATGCGGACTCCCAATTTGCTAAAATTTAAGCATTCTTTGGACGAAATAATGCCGTATTTACGGGAGTACACTTCAAATACATTGATAACATGCAAATGCCATTTCCCGAAACGCGATTTCGAGCCCTCGACTGTTCAACGGCAGCTAGAAGTGGGCTGCAAATACGTTTAGGACTTCTCGTTTGTTGAAATTGAAGTATACTTTGGATGAAATAATTTCATATTTACGAAAGTACACTTTTAATACATTGACAAGATGCTAAAACTGCATGCATATTTTTTCATGTACTTGAAAATTGATTGGAGTATGCTTTAAGTGAGGTATTTTTGGCACATTTTAAGAATATATTTCGAATACCAAGCATAAAATTTCTGGAACGTATTTTCTCCCTATTTTAGCGCTTCTTGAGAACTTCTGGCCTGCACGATAGGCTCTGACTTTAAGGAACAGTGACGTTTTAGAGTGACTTCAATTTTCTGTTACTCTCCTTTCTCTTTCATTTTTTTTATCCCCTCACTCCTTTCCCCCCGTGTAGGGTAGCAAACCGATTATTCTTTCGGTTAACCTCCCTGCCTTTCCTCTTCTATATCCTCCTCCTCCTCCTTAGAGCATTCATGAAAATTAAATATGTTTAATATACAGTTTATATAGCCCACCAAATATTCCAAACGTACTAGTTTTCGCTAAGGGATACCTTGCTGTACCATACCTTACCATACCATAGAATACTAAACCTTGAGTGGAAGCTGTCTAGCAGCGCCTAGCAACTGGCTCCGGCAACGTTAGAATATTTAGTCGAAGCTCCGCAAAATTAACAGTTCTAAGGAGGCCGTGTGGGATAAACAATAATTAAATTTTTTGGCGTAACAGGACACTGATTTGTTGAAAATATTTGCTCGCAATTTTTTCTCCTCTTTACGCTATGAAGCGTATTTGGTAAATTTACGTTCGTTTTGTGAAAACAGTGCAATAGCAGGAGACATTCGTTTCTGCATCTACTAATAGCGGGTTGAAACCAAAAATTTTCTGGAAGCACACATGAATGTTGCACCTAAGCATTAGTTCCGAAGCTTTCAACAAGCTTCTTGGCGGTACCAGAGGCGAGAACAAGAATAAATTAATTGTTTCTAGCTATTCCATCAATTTGTATTCTAGAGAATTGCCTGTTATTAGCTGTTCGGGATTTTTAAACTTGATATTGCTTTTGCGACGAACACTCGAGATAAAACAAAGTCTTATTTTATGTTACCATTTTTTAAAATGCAAAAGCAAGTTGGCTCAACAAAGCATTTGTTATCTTCGAGTAACTCAGCAGGGCCTAGTTTAAAATTTTACAATATTGCTGCGCAGAATCATGAAGAGAGAAAGTGCTCAAACACATCGTTGTGTTTTCTACCACGTTGTTTAGGGTTAAACTGGTTCTCCGGTTAATGCACGTATATTACGTAACGACAAGACAATAGCACTCGCACAGCCACTCCTTATGCCACATGGCAACTGCGCGACATAAAAAAAACAGCTGGTCAAGGTATTTACTGTGCCCTCTGCACCACTGTAAACTCAGTGGTATTCTTGCAATCTTGATGCACAGCATGAACCGAGTAGAACAAGTTGTCTTTCACTCACCCAAGCCAAGAAGGCTGAGCACGAGGGTGATGATGTCGAGCAAAGCAGACACGGCGCCCACAACGTTAATGCTCGTCAGCGCTGTGATCAGGCACTGAAATGAGGCAATAGCATCATTAGAAGGGAAATACTTGGCTGATATCATAAAATCTATGTCTCGGAAAAACTCAAATGATAAAAAACGCAGCCGTCACGGTATCATTTGTTAGAAAGCCCTTGCTAGCTTATGTCCCCACTACAACAGAACTTTCATTTCGCCTTTATTCGTAGTGGGCCAGACATGCAACAGCATAGTTTAAGTGTGTTACTGAAAACGAAGAGTGGGCCAGTTTCGGTAAACTGCGCAAATAAAAGATAACAATAGCTATAGTGCATTCCCTACAATAGGCGCATGTGGGGAAGGAACACGTATTCGCTTATCCCAGCGAGGTAACCTAGAGTTATGGCATTGCAAAGGTTTTGGTTACTTTCAAAAACGAAGTCGGAGACCTCGTAAAGCTTTTTTGACCACGTTATCGAGATGAGAAAAAGTGATGATGGAAAGTTTTGCGCACACCCACCTGCACCAGATTTCCAAGGAACCCGATGATGTCCTCCTGTGAAACCAAGAAAACGCAGGAACAAAACGTCATATATTACGTTCATGCCACAATGCCACTGCTTGGATATTTACTGCAGAAGTCGCACCCTGAAGCCAGCCATTGCTGAATGGTAACAGCATGAAGGCATCGCTTTAGCCAACATAGAAGGCTTGTTAGAAACAACTCCGCGCTTTTACAGCAGCTACTGCATCATCGCTCTGAGGCCAATCTTTTTTCGTTTATTTAACCGTTCGTTTTTTTTAGCCATCATTACGTACCAGCTCTTTTTCCTGAGGCAATGAAAGTCGGTTAAAAAAGTACTACTCGCTTTAACTGCTGTCGGTATCCTTTCGCGATGGCCCTGTACTATTTTTATAAGCTTAGTTCTCACTTTCCGTCTTCCCTTTAACTCGCCAATTTCCTTTCTCAAGGAATGAATACAAAGTTCAGTCTTGTAAACTGCTGTGATTTTTCTTGATGTGTTTTCTCTTTCTCTCACGTTCAGACAAATGCAGTTATATCACGGCAAAAATGAGTGACAAAAAAAGAGAAAGACGTTTATTTGATTTTCCGATTTACCGTGCGCGAATGTAGCCGTTCGGGGGAATGACACTGATAATGGTCTTCAACAGCTGATAATAGCGCGGACAAGATGGCTGCCCTTTGCCGGGCCTCACACTCAGCACCGGTGGTGAGCTACGCCACCGCTCAAGGTTTATGCGAGAAAGGGAAGCTTACCACAGTTCCGGTGCACAGGTCCACGGATGTCCCGAGGCACTGCAAGTAAATTCAATTTCGCACTTAGTTAGCAGGCTTAGGGGGTCAGATGCCAATCTATCAAAGAAGACAAAGTTCTAGCGTGAATGCACCGGAAACGCGGTAACTGGTGAAGTCTTCCGTTGTGTATTCATACATACATACATATTTATTTTGTCATATTTACACATGGAAGTATGTGTGCCCGCGGAAGCGTAAGACAGGGCGCTTGTGGGCGGGCCACGGCAATCAAACAAAGTGCAGACTCAGTACAGACAAAATTACATGGTTTGCTATATAAAAGAAAAAAAAAGAAACAAAAACATATATTGAGAGGAACAACAATCACACTTGTACACACTGAAAAAGTAGGTTAAATAAATAGATTATGAGGATGCACCAACAACAACAACAAAAAAAGCAACCGTGCTTCATAACACATTTCAACAAGACCTTCAGAGTGTTTCGAGCCATGATGTCAATGTACCGTTTTTAAGGTTCTAGACGTAACTAGCCAGGATTTTACTTGTGATTTGACCTCTTTGATAGTCTGCAATGATAGTATTTTTGTTGGAAGCTGGTTAAAAAGGAAGGGGATATAGAACATGCGGCACCTTTTTCCATAGTGTGTATATATCTTGGGAAGTTTAAACGGCTCTACTTTTCTTAGTATTTTATGTTTGTTCACAGGAAGCTTAAAGGTATTAGAAAAGTAGTTTCTACTAATTACTACATGTGTAAATAAATCTTGAATGAAGTACACATCAGCTGCAATCATTCTTTCGACACTATCTAAGGTCTCCTTAGACAGCTGAGGTAATTCTCTGTTCCGTTCCCGGATAAAAACGCACGCGTACGCTGCGTAGCACACTCGATTTTGAAGTCAGCTCTCATTTCTCATTCCCCCTCAGATCGCCTCGACAATTTCTCCCAACGCTGAGCACCTATCCTGTCGTCACTGCAATTCGCAAAACTTGCAGCGGCTTAGATGTCTCCTAGCATCTCTGCTTGCAGCGGCAAGGAGAGATGCTAGGAATTCTCACCCCCAAGGGGGCGCTTAATGGGTATATTTTTTATTGTCGGCGACAGCCGACACTTAAGCCGAGGCAGCCTAGCCACTACTTCTGCACGGCGTGTTTTATTGCGAAAGCAATACTACTTGCACTTTCACGCCGTTGCGTGCCGCGGCCGGTGGCCACCATCGCGCCACGGCGGTGAACACCATTGACCTTCATTTGACCTTGATTGCATTACATTAGATTTTCGCCATGTTCATGGGCCTCTCTTGAACCTGTACACGTCGGCACTCACTCGCGAGAGTTTCCTTGGGAGCCGAAAATATAAAAGCTGCCATGGAGCCGCCATAGCTTTAGTAAGAAGAAAAGGTGAAAGTAAACTGTCCTTGAGAATATTTCTCTCCAGCCTGAGGTTATCCAAGTCATTATTTTCAACTTGGTTTCCCGAGTTAGAGATCCTTGGTCACAATAAATCCTTGTAGATCTGAGCTTTGCTGGCAGGAGGTGGTCATGGTGTAATAGCAAAAGGATAATAGGTTGCAGCTATCATATTGGAAAAAAATTCCTCCACAATGACTTCGAAACCAGCGCCCAATACCGGTGATGCTGTCCGAACGTGTACGAAGACAGGCATAATATTCCAGTTTCTATTATTCGGGCCCAGGACGGAGTAATATAGCACCGGAAATATACTGCTGCTGCTGTACATACCGTTCCAAGGTCCAAGATGCCCGGCAGAGTAGCTGTGAGGCAACCGGCTGCAAAGCAGAAGGGTCGTAGAATACATAACAGTAATGCTGCCAAAGAGCTACCGGCAGAGAACTACCATTGATGAGGCTACTATCAGCATCTGGGGTTCTCTATTTGCGCGTTCTTTGCGGAAGCAGTAGTCAACAGGCTAGTATTCTCTATACAATGGGCCCTAAAATATTTCAGGGAGAGGAGCACACTACAATTTTATGAAGCGAAACAAATATGTGCTTTAGATGAAAACTCCCTGGCTAGCACCCACTGCGCATGGACAACCTAAACCCGTAAGTTTCGGTGGGAACAGCCTTTCTCAGAAGTAAAGAACTCAGGAGGACTGTTTCTACTTTGTGTGGCGGAGCTCCTCTAGCATCCATGGCAGTGTTATCTTTAGAAGAAAGAACGAGAGCAGTTTTTTTCCTCAGCTCGGTGGGCGTAGTCAAGAATATGAAGAGCTTCATAATTAAAACAGCGCGAAACAGGCGACAGAACGAAACGTTAGACGCAAACACAACCACGGCATTTTCTGTCTCCCCTTGTTTGCATTCGTGCTGCGTGTGCCTGTTGTATGCAGCCAAATCAGAATCGCAAGCTCTTTACGGCACTTATGCTGTATTGTGGTTTCTAGGCGGCCGGTGAAGTGGTTTTGTTTTTTCAGCCGTAGAATCGGTTGATTCGTGCTGGTTGTGTGCATTCTAGAATATGAAGCGGTCTTTTACTTTTTTTTATTATTATTCACTCATGCATGCGCTTCGTTAAAGTGTGAAGTGCGGTGCGAGTGCATGGTCTTGCACATTTTCTGCTCAGTTACAAGTCGGGATGCCACTGGATGCATGGTCGCTGGAAAACAAAGTGGAGAACTAAAAAATTGCTAACGGCTTTTAGGATTTGAAGAATATTCTTAAATACTTTGAAGACAAAAAGAGCACTGCGCTGCTCGCTTACAGAAATACAAACGCCAAGACAAAAACAAAAGTATTGACACCTAATTCCTATGGGATAACCAATGGCCTCTTTGAGGAAGAACTTATACATACAGTAACCGAGGTGTGACAACTAGCAGAACATTAAATATGGCGCTATTCGACAATAACAGAATGAAACATAGCAGAAACGACGCTCAAGATGGCACAAGAAAATAATGAATATGAGAAATAGAAGCTCTGGGGACAGCAAACGGCAGTTAGAGGAGATTAGCAGAAAACCAAGCATCTTACAAGAGCTGGCTCCCAGGGCAGCCGGCATCAGAAGAGCCAGGACAAAGATAACAGCAGCCATGGCAGAAGATGAGGTGCACGAACTGATATGTCTCCCTGAAACGCAGAATACGGCAGTTGTTTCACGGTGCTTTCTGCCGTGTATTTATACGATTGGGACGAATATTTTTGCTTTTCCGTTTTTTTTTTTCACAGGTCTTCTCGAGGCATTAAAATAGCAAAGCCTGCCGAAGGACCACTGTGCTTTGTAGCATTGGATGCAGATATCTGGACCAAGGTCTTGGGGACCAAAGCTGCTAGGTGTGGAAAGTGTGGAAGCTGGAATTAGCTCGCTAGCGTAAAATGTAGCGGCGGACATCCGGACTGCCGGGCATGGCGAAGCCGTTTTCCAAACTCCTAAAATGGAAACAGTGCAGCAGCAATATGCAAAGGTTCGTCCTTCAGATCGGTACTCTTTGTAGCTTGAAATACCCCGGTTTCCTGCGTTTGAGGCACACATGTGCCTACCCCATTCACCTCTGCTTCACGAATAGCTTTTTTTTTTACGCAGCAGAGGTCCGAAATGGCTAGCACAAAGTGCCATATTTATCATAGTGTTCACTTTTTTTTATTTAATCAACAGAACAGGCTCTTCAGTCAGAAAAGTCAGCTGCACGCACTCACAAGGCGTATGACGGGGGCATTTCCTAGTGTCATCTATTATCGGCTTTTCAGTGCAGAAAAGGCAAGTCAAGGATGAAAAATATACCAGCTGCACACGGGAGCTGTTATGATTTCCTGGCTGCCACGCTAAAGCGGATCCTGAAACTGTTCTAAATTTTGCTAAAAGTCGCCAAGGACAGCACTCTGCGACCATAGCTGCATTAACACTGGCGTGCGCGTTCAGTTTAGTGCACGTGTACGCTGCGCGTAGTTTTTTGGAGCGATAAAAAACTCAAGCAGTAAGGTACACACAGTTACCAGGCTCAAGGGTGGTTTCAGCAGCTTAGCGCCACGCTTTCCTGACTACAATTTATTGCTTTGCATTTTACATAAACAGTGGGGGTACTGACATGTGCATCAGGGTTTTATTGTATATTATTTTGTTTTTGTTTACAGATACTGAAATCTACAAAAGGAATTCCAGCAGGGTGGAAATATAACATATCAGCACATAAGCGCAGGGTACACATCAAAGCGAAAACAACCTACATGGCTTAAATGAGTACACTAACTGCATCGTTGTGCAGTTAATCGTCGCATAAAATAAAAAGGCATATTTCAGCTCTAGCAAAATGAACATAGATGACAATGAAGGCTGAATAACTTCAATATTAGTTAAGTTGTTCCATTCCATTACGGTATACAAAAAAATGTTTTTTAACGGAATGTTGACATTGTTAGGTGGTGCCTCTGCCTTGTGCCACATATAGAATGCATTTATTTAGGCTAAATATATAATAAACAAAACACTCTTAGAGGACGTGAGTGAAATATTACAGAGAAAAGGAAGGCATTATTTTACACATAGGGCAGGTCGTATTGCAAAAAGGTGTTACTTGATTAAGTATCAAATTATGAAAGCTTGTGTTGAAGGTATCGCACTGTGGAATGATATTTCATCTTTTGTGGCGATGTTTATGCGCCGCCGTGATTAGCATTACAGTGGGCGTTCTTAAACATCTTTGCTTGGTTTGGTTTATTGGGGTTTAATGTCTCAACGCAAGTCAGGCTATGAGGGACGCCGTAGTGAAGGGCTCCGGAAATTTCGACCGCGTGGTGTTCTTTAACGTGCACTCACAGCGCACAGTGCGCGGGCCTCTAGTACTTCGCCTGCATCGAAATTCGGCCGCCGTGGCTGGGATCGAATCCGCGTCATTCGGGTCAGCAGCCGAGTGCCATAACCACTGAGCCACCACGGCGGGGCACATCTTTGTAAGACAGTATTATTACGAGGTTATTTTATTATTTGTTTTATCAACTGCAATAAAATCAGGTGTCAGTACACATCATCTCGTGGTTATTTTCTAAATATATTATTGTTTACCTTGGGAAATTTATAAATTAGTACCCTCTTAAAACGGCTATCAAAATAGCACCTCTTTACAAGCGTGGTGTTCTATGAAAGGCCTCTTGTCAAAAAATTTAAAATTTCTTGCTCGGAGAAAACTAACCAGACGAGTGAAAATACCGTGAAACATGTTACGTTCATGATGTAAAGCAGAGGAGAAAAAAGGTTGACTACTGGCACTTTCAACTTAAAACGATTGCGAACTTAGCAAGCTGGATAGATCGTTCCTCGGGAAAACTACCGTCTTATTTTCTTCGTGGAAAAGTAGTTGCGTTGCTGAGAAAACTGCAAATGGAAGTCACAAAACCTTTCTACTTTGAAATCACCTGCGAAAAACGAACTGCTGTGACGTGATTGCTATTAGTCGTTTTATTCCGATCGATCAGAGGTCGACTTCCAAAGACCAGAAATGCGGCCGGAAACTGAGAAGTGAAGGTCAAGAGGTGAGTAGTCCCAGCGGCAGGGTCCAAGTGTGGGCCGCCTACGCCCCCCATTATTTCGTTGGGTTTTCGGCTGCATCGCGAGCCTCTAAAACTTCTCGCAATGTGTGCGTACTGTGTTAATAGGCTCCGTTGGTTTGAAAGCCGCTACGTGAAGTTATCGAGGACTGCTGGCGACTGCAGAACAAACTGGTGATCGCGCTCTGGCGCTCTAATACATATGCAGTGATAACGCTAGCAGGAATCCTTTGCTGTTTCGTGCAGTCGTGAAGTGTACACGTATGCTTCGAGTGATCCTCAAGAGCATGCCAGCAGCAGTCGGGCCTTAATGTATTCATTGAACATCACATCACCGCGTAAAAGTACAAGTGCTTTTCACATCAAACGATGCACTGCGCTGTCGATTATCGCTTGCTTGTTTACTAACTACGCACTAAGTATGATTGCTGACAACCTTTGTAGTTAACCCTGCTGCGGTCGTTGTGATTTGTGGGTTCCTGAATTGCTTCCTGTGCGTTGTAAGCGCAAACAGAACAGGGTACGTTGCACCCAGTTGAATTCTGTCGCCTGCCGGCTGTAGGTGTCGCAAGGGATGCACGCATAAATCTTGACAAACACGCATGAGCCGGTTTAACGTTTTCTGGCAGAAAAACCTTTGTGTCCTGCCGGCGTTCCACATACTGCGTGCATGATAACCTGCGCTTATAAATAGTTCAATTAATGCGCCAAATAAGAGTTCACGGTGCATGCAGTAGTTCGCAGGTATTTTTCATCACATCTAAAATACATTCGGCTATCTGCTGCGCTCCAAACATGTAAGACCACCTGTTTCGGTAGCGTTTCAGACATTGACGCGGTGCATGAATGCGCGTGTCTACATGAGAGCATGCTAAATATAAGCAAACAAACACATTACAATTTGATAATGTGGGCAGCATGCATAAAATAGCCATTTCGACGGCTGAAGCCAGAACGAAACCTCTTCACCTGTCGCGTAGAATGCACAAAAAGCGCGAATGTCGTTGCGAGCTTGCGGTTTTGAATTTGCCGTGCCCAACAGCTACACGATGCCTAGGTGCACAGAATCGAGGCGAGAGCTTCAGCGCCCGCATTTGCGACTAACCCTTATTTCTCTCCTTCGTCTGTTTTGCGCTGTTCTAATTACGAGACCCTTCGCGCTCTCGGCTGTACTTTCCGCGCTGCTTTCCCCGCATTTCGATGGTGATTTCACATCAATATGGCGATATAAGGTTGTTAATACGCAACTGGTCGTCGCGGCACGAATTTTCAAATAGCGGCCCCCATGTACATCACTTTTTCGCACTTTTCTGGCCTACAAAAGCTTTGTTTTCAGTGCAACTGTCATAGTTGCTATCAGGTGACCCTACCCTATCAGTCTAGCCTTCCTTAGTATTCCATATTAGTGTCCATATAGCTACTGGTCAATATTGTTGAATGCCGTGAAGTTTTATGCGGTTAGATTTGCACCCGTCAAGGTGCACTACCACAGTTCGAATATATGTATTTGATTTCTAGTCAGTAGACACGTAGCACACGATGAACCCAAAATTGAGAGGCCTACAAGCCAGAGAAGCCGCGAACGTTCGAAGTTTTATTCTTAATGAACAAGTAAGTGAAGTGAAAGAAGCTCGATGTGACTTTTGCCACAGGTCCGCTCTTGCAATAACATTCGATTTATAAAAAATTTGTCGCGCCTTAAGTACAACACTAAAAACATTACACAGAGATAAAACAATATTTAGGGCGATCACATGGAATGATGCGAAGAAAATGACATCGCATTTTTCTTTCACTTGCAGATCATTCCAATCTTGATTCTAGGCCAGTTCTGACTGCACTGCCTTCCTCTCACCAGATCTTTTCCAATTTAGATTCTACTCCGGTTCCCCTGTTATTCCAAATCTGATTCCATTCCAGTTCTGTTTTATTCCTATTCAGATAGTGTGATTACTTCATTTGTGTTTGTAATCGCTTCTATTGGGTTTATGGGGGTTTAACACCCCAAAGCGACTCAAGCTATGAAGGACGCCACACTGAAGGGCTCCGGAAATTTTGACCAACCGGGGTTCTTTAACATGCGCTGACATCGGACAGTACACAGGTCTCTTTTATTCATCTTTTCAGGTAATTCTAATTTTGCTGCTTCATTCTTAGACTGGCCTCTCTCTCCTCTCTTCTACAAGTGGAGAGGGAGATTTCCTTGCGTCTGCCTGCCATACGTAGCAGATCGACGCTTCATAATGACACCGACCCCACCTAAGCCGAGGGAGAGTTTTCACCTTCCTTGCCCTTAAAATGGTATCGCATTAGAAGTTCATTAATCCTTTCCATTTGTAACCATGTAATACCCTAGGTTTCATTGTCACCGCATCTCTTCGCCCAGTCGCCGTAAGAGTACGGTAGTGGTTTTATGCGAGGCATACTACTTTAGCTACCACTTCAGCCCTTCACCGTGGTTATGCGGCTCCAAATCACGTGATACATGACGTCACACCACGTGACACGATGACGTCACGACAGTGGAGAAACGGGGGCCCACCTCGCGCCGTCGCTGTGGTTGTGCGCCTCCAAATCACTTGATACATGACGTCACACCACGTGACACGATGACGTCACGACAGTGGAGAAACGTGGGCCCACCTCGCGCCGTCGCTGTGGTTGTGCGCCTCCAAATCACGTGATACATGGCGTCACACCACGTGACACGATGACGTCACGACAGCGGAGAAACGGGGGCCCACCTAGCGCCGTCGCTGTGGTTGTGCGCCTCCAAATTACGCGACACGATGATGCTTCGCATTCTCCAGGCTTAACCAAGTTAAGCCTCAGCCTTTTTTTTCATATATATCTATCCTTAGTTTAATAGTACCCCGAGATATTTGTATTGGGCCTTCCTGGATATTTGATGACCTCGCATTGTAAGCACCTAACAATTCAATAGTCGAAAATCACCAGACCTGAATTAATTGTGCTAAAGTGAGGCCAAGTACGTCTCCTTCGTCTCCACAAGAATTAACCAGAGCCCGAAAATCTTCCTTCCCTTCGAAAATGCAGACGTATAGATTCAAGCCAGTTCTCGAGAAGCCACGTCTCTACGACCTGTTCGCCTTATCTGTACGTCAGATTATAACATAGACTACTGTCTTACAGCCTGCCTCCTTTTCATGTTTATCAAATAAAGCATGAACTGCAGAGGTGACAGAGAACAACCCTGCCTTAATCTTCTGGATACCTAGAGAGTTGTGTGCTCCTAATTCCCTCCCATATAAATTCAGCTTTATTATCTCGGTATATTTCGTGTAGAGAATCAATTATCTGATGAACATTATCTTTCTCTTTCACAATGTTGCCCAGGAACTCCCTGTTAAAACTGTTGTATGCACCGCTTATGTCCAGCAAAAGTAAATATAGAGGTCGGTTACGGCCCTCGCTATTTCTACGCATCGGTTAAGCCCGAACAGGCTATCATCTATGCGCCTACAACACTTGAACTGATTCTGAATTTGTTCGACTGTTTTATTAGTTTCTATCCATGACTTCATTTTTAATTTCACCGCATGCTTTGCCATCCTCGGTATAACAGATGTTGTTGCAAAGGACTTGGAGGATTTTATGTTCATCCTATCGCCATTCTCATAAGTCTAATTCAATTTACTTTGTCTCCAGCTAGTCAGAATTTGCTTATTTGTTACGGCTGTTTCCAATGCTTTAACGAATGTTTTCTTGCTTCGTGAATCAAGGTCATTAATTGTGTTCGGAATTTTTTCTACCCCTGTGGTTGCGCGTATAGAAATATTTGCATTTAGGTCAGCGCTTTTTCTAGACTCGGGGCTTCCCTTGACAATAAGCAATTTTCCATAAGACCAAATTCGAAACTTGAGCAGTAGCAATAAGCATCGATGTGTCCTTAGGCTCCTGAGAATGACCCGTTGATTGAAGTGCCGTATAACTCTGCATGTTATGCATCCACGTGCGAACGTTTCCTTATGTAGAGTTCGCTTTTTTCCAATGCAGTGAAGGAATAAAATGTGTCGCAAGCAATGGCCTATCTTTTTTTTGTATTTGTTTGCTCCCGCAATGATCATGACAAAGCAATGAACAAGAGCATTGAGTGAGCCGCACGAGGCGCTTGGCGTGTGTATTCCGCCCTTTGAGCCAATTATCATCGCTGTCGTGGCTGCAAGGACACATGTGTAGAAGCGGCGGCACTACCTCTATCCGGGCAATGTTTTGGAATGCCCATGCCTGCATTTAGGCCGACCGTGTATGGAGTTTTTTCAAAGGAGTAGTATCACCGTTTTCACAGCGGACCACTTGTAAAAGCCGCGCACGTGTTTGCGAAGTGAAATAAACAACAAAAAACACTCGCTTCATGCTACCGTTGTACAGGCTCCACGTGTGGCGTTTCACAGTCAAGTTCCTCAATGACACAGTAAACTCGCTTGAATTACAGTGTTACCGTTAGCCGGCTCAAGAAGTGCAGGCACCGCTCCATAGAAGAAGCCCCCAAGCGTGCATAGCCGAATGGAGAATAAATTAAGCGAACATGAAGAAAACTGAAGGGGACACCTTTAGTGCGTGACGCTATAGCATTATAGGGTTGATGTCCATATATGCGGAATTGGCCATTCTCTACATTGCATTCATAGATTGCTGGAAGTACTCGTGCCCCTCCTGGCGCAGTGGTGCAGGGGTTGAGCAATATGCCCCTACCCTGCAAAGGCGCATGCCGCCAAAGGGGGGGGGGGGGGGGGGGGGGTGAAACACGGGATGCTCTTCCCAAGCGAGCTCACCTGATCAATCTATTCAATTCAAGTTTATTTGCATCTATACATGGACAGATGACGGGAGCGCGGTCCTGATGTTACGGTGCCAACATATGAAAGACGTGGTAGGGCTTAAGGTGGGCTACATGAACTATTTCGCTGACGGGGAGAGTGGACGCCTGCGAGGACGCATGGGGAGTACACGTGGGTCACTCAGTGCACCACACTGTAGGGTCCATTGTAGTGGGACCGAAGCGTTGCGCAGAGACCGACTCGACAAGAAGGCGACCATAGAAGCATGAGTAAACCGGATTTGCAGTAGGATTCAAGACGTCTCGGCCGGAAGCAAATTTCTGGGGAGCATAAGAGGCCTGCAGGCGACCATGGGATAATTGGCGCGCCTGGGTGGCTTCAGCGGTACCGTTACGGGAGTAAACGGTGATGGGGATTAATAGTGTCGAAGTGCAAGGTGGCTTGCCAACTAAATAAAAGGCAGAAAGGGGAATAGCCGGCTATATCATGCCGTGAAGAATTATATGAAAAGAACACAAAGCAAGGCGATGTCCAAATCTTGCTGGTCTGCGAAGACGTACCTAGATAACATATCTGTCAATATTCGGCTGAGCCGCTCGGTAAGTCCATTGTTTCATGGGTGATACACTGCTGTTAGCTAGCGCTTCGTGGAACATGAATGAAAGATGTTATCAACCACGTTGGACACAAAATTGTGACAGTGGTCGGTGAGTATTCAGGAAGGAGCGCCATGCTGAAGAATTGTATTTTGCAATAAAAAATCCGTGACATCCGCAGCGTAACTCCTCAGAAAAGCACGTGTGATGGGGTACCGAGTCGCATAGTCAGTTGCGAAGGCGATCCGTTTGTTGCTGGATAGAGATGTGGGAAAATGGCGGAGCAATTCGAGGCCAACACGGCAGAATCTTCCAGAAGTACATTGGTGGGTTTGAGAGGAACGACAGGCAATGCGTAGGGTTCTTCCTGCGTTTAAACAAGTCACAAGGGGTTGCATAGCGCTTGGCCGGTGCGATATAAATCAGGTCAAAAGAAGCGGCGCGCGACCAGAGCATAGGTGCTGAACGCACCAAGGTGTTTGCTGCGGCAGATTATGGAGTTCTTTCAGAACAGAGAAACGTGAGGAATTAGGGGCCGTAGCGGAGGTCCATCAGGCTCTAGCCTGCGACAGTGGAGGATTCCATTCTGAAGAACATATGCTTTCAGGGACGTATCCAAGTATGCATAGCTGATGCCATCAATGAGGGGTCGTAAGGATGAACTTTGGCACTGTTCGTCAGTAATGTTGAGGAGATCAAATAAAGCAAAGAGGCAAGGCGCGGTATTAGTTTGACTAAGATCAAGTGCCTCCACAGGGCACTGAGATAGACTGTCAAAGACTTGGTGGAGACGCACTCAGTTGTACACTATGGTGTACGAATAATCTTGGAGGCGCAGCGGCCAACGACCAAGGTCTCCGGTAGGTTTTTTAGAGAAGAGAGCCAGCAAAGATCGTGGTGGTCCACGATAGCGAAGAAACAACGGCCAAACAGGCAGGGCAATGCAGAGGAAAATATCTGACGGCTTTAGTGTTGGCGGAATGCGGGTGAACACCGGTGGCGTTGACCAGGTGTACTATAGTGAGGACTTGCCGACAATCGAATTAGCATTTGGAGAAATTGAGCTGTAGTCCGGCTTCACGGACTACTGTCCGAACATTCTTGAGGAGGTTGATGTGCGTGTCAAATGAGGGTGAGATAACCACAATGCCATCTAGATGATAGAGACAGGTACGCCACTTAAAGCCTCGAAGGAGGAAGTTCATCATTCGTGCCAAGATAGCCTTCACGTTATACAAGCCGAACGGCACGACTTTAAAGTGACAGAATCCGTCAGGCGTGACGAATGTGGTCTTTTCAAGGACCGTGTTATCGACAGTGATTTACCGGTACCTAGACCGAAGACTAATGGAAGAAAATGTTTGGCTACGTGAAGGCAATCCTTCACATAATCGATTCTTGGGAGGGGGCAGACGTCCATTTTTGTTATACGATTGAGGTACCGGTAAACAACGCAGAAGGGCAAGCTCTCGTCCTACTTGTTATTCAGGTCGACAGGCGAGGCTGAAGGGCTCGACGAGAGCTCGATGATGTCTGGCGAGCACATGTCTGGCGAGCACCTTGTACTCATCCTGGTGTAAAATGTCGCGCTCGGTACTGGACACTGCACCGATACCTGTGATGTGGAGTGACGTCACTGGTTTTGATGCTGTGCTTGTTCACAATGGTTGGAGCCAGAGGGCGGTGATCAAAGTTAGAAATCTCTCTTAAGGAAAGAAGAAGACGGCAAAGGTCCTGAGTGGGCACAGGTGTGGAATACGAAGCGCTGATTTCTGCATGTCCGACAAGCGGTAGTTAGAAGAAAAATGTACGCTATTTGCCACAATCGATATGATGCAGTCTGCAGCAGGACACATTGTGACGATCGACACGCCTTGTGGTAGAGCCTGGACATACCTTTTAGTTTAGGACTGGAAGGTACGCCTCGTTTCTAGGGTTTGTGAAGATGGTTTAGGAAAGCAGAATGCTGCATGTGAGAAACGCAAAAGGGCTGTAATGACGATGTAGTCACCATCAGGGAAAGCTGGAACAGAGGAGAAAGGCATGTGTGAGCGACCTGCGGGGTGCAGACGAATAAACCCGACAGTAAAAGGACGGAGCCAAATTGGGTTCAGATTCTCAACATGAAGCCAAGGTCAAGCTCATCGACACTTGCGGGGAAGTCAATGAGAGAGTGTGGCCAAAGAGGAAGTCAAGGCCGAAGCTGAGGTCTTTAGGGCACTGGTCCATGAGGGTGACCAGATGAGAGGTACGACGGCCAGAGAAAGTCGCACGGGCAGTGCATAGCCTGTCCACCTGCGGCGACTCGCAGTCAGCGACACAGTCAGCGGCGATTGGAGCAGGCGTCACTACTTTACTGAGGCGACAGCGTAAGTGTGAACTCACGACGGATACTTGCGCAGTCGCATCAATCAAAGAAGCGACAGGGACTGCATAAGCGTCGGCGAGAATTTTTGAGTCGGGTGTGCACTCCAGCATCAGCTCCAGGCGGACAGTGCCTAATTTTCCATCTGTGAGCGTCTGCAAGAGCTAGAAGAGGTGAAGTGACGAAGCTAACGCGAACGGAACGGGCGGGGCAGGGGGTCAGTGAGTTGCGAAGCAGCCAATCTGGTCGTCAACGGCAGTGCTTTGTGGGTCTATATTGGGAGAGAAAACCCCGGGTCGTTCTTCGGTGCGGCGAGAGCTATGAAAGCTGGACGTTTAAGGCCAAACCCAACGGGTTCCTCCGTAGCGGGTGATGTGGCCAAGGCCTGAGCACTGTAAACAAATGGGCGTCCGATCACGTGGCCGCCAGTCGGAAGGTTTACGCCGACGCGCGGCGATGTAGTGAAGTATTTCGTGATTGATCGCAGCAATGTCGGATGATTGGGAAGGAGGTATGAGACTGACCGAGTGGAGACCCAAGTTTTTGCAAATCCTATGCGGACTGAAGATTGCATCAGAAAGATAGCGAAAAGCTGACAGTCGGCATCGCGTGGCGGCAGGGGGGCAGGGTACATGAGCCGTCGGTTGTTGATGGGGGTAACATTTTCAGGCCGCGCTGAAGGCTTTCAGGGAGCACATCTTGATATGACGATGTCGCACCCATATTGGGGAGGAGGGTCAACAGCTGAATAGTACATCGGCTCTCAGTTTCTTCGAAGCGTCCGCACTTCTTTATGATGCCGTCAACCGTAGAGAAATAGTAAACTAGCGGGTTGAACGCGTCAGCCGCAATTTTCTGGAACACGTGGCCCACTATGTCCGACCCCCATATTTTATCGTCAAGTTTGTAGCAAAGGGCGAACATGTCTTGGACATACGAAACGTAAGACCCAGTCAAAGTTTGGGGGCAGGAAGCAATATCCATCTTGGCTGAAAGTTATCGGCCGTGGCGTTTCCAAACAGTTGGCGATATCTTGGTCGTAGGTTTTCTAGCTACTCACACCATCTTTGTGCATCTCACACCATACGCGGGCGGTACCTTCGAAATAGAATATTAGACTGGAAATCATGAGGGGCGTGTCCCACCGGTTGTACATACTTACACTCGTACATGTTGAGCCAACAATCTGCGCCGACGGCCTCCGAGGGCACGGCGTCGTTGCGTGCTGCGGTGCTTCTTGAAGCATGGCTGAGTAGGTACGCTCGCGTCCGCTGCGGAGCTGGGTCACCTGTTACAGGCGTGGCGAAACCTGCTTCTCCACTATTTATGCAACGGGAAGAATATATGTGCATGTATAGGCGAACATAGATAAGAATGTAGTGCGATCAGACCCGCAGAAAGCAGCTGTTTTCGCAGTTTCCGTCACAGGCCGAGAAAAAGGAGGGCGCAGATTCTTCGGACTCTGCGCGTATTACCGAAAGTTAGATCAGAATTATTCACCAAAGCCGAATTTCTATTTTTTTTACGGGAACTGCCGGAAACGAAAAGTTTCAAGGAACTTAAACGTGGTTTACAGTCCTACATCGTCCTCGGGCAACTGGTGAAAACGCCGTGACTGAACTTCATACCACACAAGCAGCGTGAGCCTAGGCGACGTCCTCATTCAGGAAAGCGGCTGAGTGGCGAAAATATTAGCGTACGCTACCCGTTTCGTGTAGAAGGCCGAGGCTAAGTATTCGGTAACCGAGAAAGAGTGCCTCACCATGACCTGGGCTACGTCGAAATTTTTTCCGTACCTATACGAACGTCCATTCAAGATGATCAGCGTGCACCACGCACTGGGCTAGCTTCAGAGTGTGAAGCATCCCTCCGGTCTCTTCTCTCGATAGAGCCTGCGCATCCAAGAGTCCGACATCGCTGGTGTCTGGAAATCTGGATGCAAGCGCATCAGTGCGGATTGCCTATATCCAACTCCTGCTGCGAAGCCACCCGAAGAGGAGGATGAGGGCGCTTTTATAATGCAGCCAAGCACCAGCGACTGCTGGAGTTGCCCTTGTGGTATCTTGGCCTTAGTCTGAGCAGCCAAATCTTGCGATCACTTGGCGCCACCACGCTGGGGTTCAGCTACAGGTCTGTTCGTGACGCTGTTCAAAATTTCTTGCTGGAACCTCATCGACTGCCTTGCTAAAGCTTAGACTATTTTCTTTTCTATGCTTTATTAAATTTCGAAGCGATCATTTCTTCATTTTTTTTTCTTTCTCTCTCATCCATCCAAACTCATACCTTTCTTCACTTCGTGCCCTCCATGTGGTAGAAACCCCCGGTGTTGCTCTCCCGTGGGCTTTTCTTTTGCCTTCAGTATGTACAGGTAAATAGCAACCTTTGCCTCAAGATTTTTGGCCGACCCCCCGTGTGGGTATGTGCCATCCTTTCAAAGGCTAACAACAACAACAGCAACTACGCGCAATACCAATGATCAAACATCGGCCTACATCGTCTCGTCCGTCTCATCCAGAATCTGGTAGGCAACGCTCCCTCATCCCCAGCAGCCTCAGCATCCCTCAAGCGTGGCTTTTTCTCTTCCTGTTTGCAAAACTGCAGCTTCGAAAGGGAATTTTCCTCTAAGAACACTGCGTAAGGTGTGCGCATACCACCACCGAGCAAGCTATTTCAGAATATAGGAGTAGATTTTGTGTGCATCTTCCCAATCTCAATTTCGAGCAATGATCATCGAAGCGACCTACTACTTGACCCGGTACGCCAAAACAAAACCCCTGCTGAGTAGTACTGCAGCGTAAGTCGCAAAATAATTAAGCCAGAATGCTATTTTGTGCCTTGGCGCCCCAGATGTTGTGATCCTGAATAGGGGAATAGTATTTACTACCCAGTTGATCGAAGCCATTGTGAACTTAAGCACTTAAGCCCCCGTAGAGCTACTGCATGCTACTTGCGGACCAACGGACTTGTCGAGCGTCTGAAAAAAAAAAACAATAGCTGACATGCACGCCATATACGTGGATGCCGATCCTTTATTACGCCGGCTTTGCATACAGCCACCCAGATCACACTGTTTAGGCACGTTCACCGCAGGGAGGCATCCACAGCGGTCGACGCCATGCCCTCAAACATCACCTCTGAAAACAGTGCCGACGCTGACTAACCTCACCGCGCGAAAGGAGCCCGTCAACTTACCCGGCTGCTGATCAAGGATGAACAGGTTACTGATGCCCTGCGTCACGATCTAAGCCAACTTCTCACGGAATACAAGCAGGGTGAGCGTGTCTGGGGCGAACGACTATTCCCCACCTGGGTACTTGCCGAGGCTTACGTTACTTCCGAGTGCGAAATTTGAGCGCAGCTCATCAGCTGTTCCATCGTTTCGATAGCTTGAGGCAAAGAATTCGAAGAAGACATGTATGTACAATTACAGACAACTTATCGGCAGGTCGCGGAAGGCAGCGGGTGGGCGCATAGGAAAGTTGCGCGGCGAAGATGACTGACTGACTGATGCCGCTGACGCTGCTAGCGAGTCAAGTGAATGTGGCTCTGCGTTTCGGTTTGTGATGCACCGTGATCCGCTGGTGCCAAGCCGGCGCTTCGGCAACTGAAGAACAAGGCGGGCTATCGCGCGGTCGCCGCCACAGAGGAAGAGGTTAAGAGGTGGGGGGGGGGGGGGGGGGGGGGTGCACGCAGTGGCGAACTGCGGCGGCTATGCGTTTCGGCTTGGGCGTGCGAGAGAAATGACTCCAGGAGCGCGCGCAGCTAGAGAAGCGCGCTGCCCTCGTTGAGGAGCTGATTACGAGGGACAACGGCGACACCGCCACACGCGGGAACGGGCGCCTAAGAGCTGCGCTCTAAAACCTTTGCGCCACTACATCGGCCCGTACAAGACTATTCGTCGAATGGGACGACTACGAGGTCGCCCCCGATGGAGTTGCACCATATCAGAGGCGCAGTTCACGCCCAGAAGTTGTGCATGTTGTGTGCCCGCAGGTTTATAATGGGCAATTTATGTTTGCATTATCAGTGTTTATGTTTGCACACAAATCGGGTCGATGCTTCTTTGAGAAGGGAGTAATGCCCCGAAGGTTTGTATTTTTTTTCTTCACTCTAAACGTCGCCAGCACGGCGTTCTAACCTATAGGTTAGCTCGAACAATCTCTGCCACCACAATTGCTTTTACATTGCACGAGATAACTGTAGCTGCTTTTGGCGCTTTATTTCAAGGTTCTTAGCCAGCTTTAAATTTAGCGCTGCCGAGAGTGGCGGTTCTCGGCCATGCTAAATTGTTTAACGGTAGAGAGCCAGCACGATTCTTGCTATCGCCGCCATTGAGTCGTTCAGTTCTTTCTGGATGCGACTAAGCACTAATAACAAGTTTCTTTTACAAGCCTTTTTCCTGTCTCCTTGACTGCGGGAGTACCGCCACCATTATCTGACAAAATAGCATCCATTGTGTTTTATTTTTGACATCCATTTTCTGAAGTTTAGCACCAATACATGCTCATGGGAAGTAGCGGGGCCAGTTGGTTCATTTTTCAACTTAAAACAGTGCGCAGGGACAGGACACTGTCAAGAAACACACAGACACAGCACTGACTGACAACTGAGGAATTTACTGCTTTTCTTGCAATAAATACAGAAAGTATCGTCTAAAATACAAAGAAAGCCTTGAAATCGTCATTTTGTCACTTCTGTCGTCATTGCTTGTCCACATAACCCATTTCTTTTTTCGTCAACGTTAGTGATGGTGTGCTCACGCAGGTGGAACGATTCTTCTGAATGATGAACGCTTCGTATATCTCTCGCATGAGCTTTCGGGGGTATATTCTCAGAATCTTGCAGCGTCGAAAGTGTGGAATGCATTCGCAGTCCGACACGTGTCCCGCTAGCTTGCTGCCATATCCTTTTTCGATGTTGCCGACGTGTTCCATGAGACGTATGTTGACGCAGCGTCCTGACTGCCCAACATATGACGCCCCGCATGACAAGGGGATCTTATAAACTACATCACTGTCGCATTCGGTGAATTTGTCTTTGTGCTTTGTTTTACAACGTGCTGTTTTTTCAGCGCCTTGGTTGACCATTTTGCACAACTTGGATAATTTGCTGGGCGCATTGAAAACTAAGTCCACTCCAGCTCGCGCCACCACTTTCTTTAGTGCGTGGCTGACACCGTGGACATATGGCATGACGGCTACCTTCCGCTCTACTTTTTGAGGCTTCTTGGGGTTCGGTCGCCGGAACTCTTTCAGTAACTTGAAGCCAAGGCTACAGATGAGGTCGTCCGGGAAACCAGCTTCACGTAACCGTGTCAGCTGTGTCTGGACGCTTTGCTGCTGACGGTGAATGCAGGATCTTTTCACGGCACTCCTCAATGCGCCTGTGGCCACAGCTCTTTTTACCAGTTTCGAGTGCGCCGATGAATATGGTAGCAGGCCTTTTTTGACCGCGGTGCAAACACCAGCACAGATGGGCTTCTTCGATGAATAGTCGTAGATCAAGGAACTGAAGCTGATTCTCCGTCGGTAATTCTTTGGTCAGTTCAAGGTCAGCAAGACCTTCACAGAAGATCTTGAAGATGCCGTCGACAACGTCCTTGTGCAGCTCCTGGTTTGGAAGCTTGTGGATAACAAGGAAGTCGTCCACAAACCGGAATGTCCTCACGACAGTGGTATTAGCCAGAGTTTCTTGTAGTTGACGGTCTCGGCGTGCTAGCAGAAGGTCACTGAGAATTGGTGCAACGCACGAACCAATGCATACGCCTTGCCGTTGGATGTATAGGTCATCATTATGCTTTACAAATGTCGAACGTAGACAGAAGGCCAGCAACTCAAGGAATCTATCCGCATTGATTCCGCATTCATTCTGGAACCTTATAGTTCCCATGGCATCGATTCCTTCTCTCACTGTCTCAAACAAGGCAGTATGTGGCAGAGTGTAATAAAGATCTTTGATGTCTATTGAGAAGACACTCACTTTTTCCTGGCAGCCGTTCATGAGAAATGCGGAAACTTCTTCTGCCTTCTTGACAAGGAAAGGGTCTTCGACGGCGAGATGACTGCCCTTTCAGAGTAATTGTGTCTGAAAGAGGAACGTGGCAGCAACCCTTGGGACGATACCTGCAAGAATCGCTCTCCTTCCTCGCCGTCGAAGACCCTTTCCTTGTCAAGAAGGCAGAAGAAGTTTCCGCATTTCTCATGAACGGCTGCCAGGAAAAAGTGAGTGTCTTCTCAATAGACATCAAAGATCTTTATTACACTCTGCCACATACTGCCTTGTTTGAGACAGAGAGAGAAGGAATCGATGCCATGGGATCTGTAAGGTTCCAGAATGAATGCGGAATCAATGCGGATAGATTCCTTGAGTTGCTGGCCTTCTATCTACGTTCGACATTTGTAAAGCATAATGATGACCTATACATCCAACGGCAAGGCATATGCATTGGTTCGTGCGTTGCACCAATTCTCAGTGACCTTCTGCTAGCTCGCCGAGACCGTCAACTACAAGAAACTCTGGCTAATACCACTGTCGTGAGGACATTCCGGTTTGTGGACGACTTCCTTGTTATCCACAAGCTTCCAAACCAGGAGCAGCACAAGGACGTTGTCGACGGCATCTTCAAGATCTTCTGTGAAGGTCTTGCTGACCTTGAACTGACCAAAGAATTACCGACGGAGAATCAGCTTCAGTTCCTTGATCTACGACTATTCATCGAAGAAGCCCATCTGTGCTGGTGTTATGCACCGCGGTCAAAAAAAGGCCTGCTACCATATTCATCGGCGCACTCGAAACTGGTAAAAAGAGCTGTGGCCACAGGCGCATTGAGGAGTGCCGTGAATAGATCCTGCATTCACCGTCAGCAGCAAAGCATCCAGACACAGCTGACACGGTTACGTGAAGCTGGTTTCCCGGACGACCTCATCTGTAGCCTTGGCTTCAAGTTACTGAAAGAGTTCCGGCGACCGAACCCCAAGAAGCCCCAAAAAGTAGAGCGGAAGGTAGCCGCCATGCCATATGTCCACGGTGTCAGCCACGCACTAAAGAAAGTGGTGGCGCGAGCTGGAGTGGACTTAGTTTTCAATGCGCCCAGCAAATTATCCAAGTTGTGCAAAATGGTCAACCAAGGCGCTGAAAAAACAGCACGTTGTAAAACAAAGCACAAAGACAAATTCACCGAATGCGACAGTGATGTAGTTTATAAGATCCCCTTGTCATGCGGGGCGTCATATTTTGGGCAGTCAGGACGCTGCGTCAACATACGTCTCATGGAACACGTCGGCAACATCGAAAAAGGATATGGCAGCAAGCTAGCGGGACACGTGTCGGACTGCGAATGCATTCCACACTTTCGACGCTGCAAGATTCTGAGAAGATACCCCCGAAAGCTCATGCGAGAGATATACGAAGCGTTCATCATTCAGAAGAATCGTTCCACCTGCGTGAGCACACCATCACTAACGTTGACGAAAAAAGAAATGGGTTATCTGGACAAGCAATGACGACAGAAGTGACAAAATGACGATTTCAAGGCTTTCTTTGTATTTTAGACGATACTTTCTGTATTTATTGCAAGCAAAGCAGTAAATTCCTCAGTTGTCAGTCAGTGCTGTGTCTGTGTGTTTCTTGACTGTGTGCTGTCCCTGCGCACTGTTTTAAGTTGAAAAATACATGCTCAACAGCCAAATCTTTCGGCGTGTATTGTTCGACTTATATTTTGTTCTTAAAACCACTTTCACCTTCATGCATGTTGCTAAGGGATGCATTACCCGAACTTGCGGTACTGCATAGTTCTGTATCACTACGTAGCTGTGTAACCTGTCTGATAGCAAAATGCGATATTGAAGGCCATCTCCACTAAGAACACTGAGTGTTGCGGAATGCCACACTTGGAACGTGTACTCCCAGGACGACAGCTCCATGCATATTTTTTCTTCTTACGCCACACGTGGTCTACTTTTCGTTCCACTGATGCGGCATAATGTTGATACGAGCTGGCTTAAACATGCTCCAAACGTGGTACGCTCAAGCGCAGCAACGCAGATGGCAAGCATGTCCCGGATGCAGGCTGCCCTTTGACTCTCCACGTTGGTTGTTCACCGCACCCAAGAAACAAAATTAGGCTCAAACAGCAACACACCCCCGCCATGCACCTAGTGGGCAGTAGCAGCTGCTTCTCTTCATGGCCTTGTCATAATTATGGAACACGGCGAAATGAGCGCGAGGAAGGCCGCTGTGTAAAACCCCTTTAGGTCCTTTACTGCGCTTAGACAAAAAGCCGAGCAAAGAGAGTTGAGCGCGCGCGTGCGTGAATAAAACATAAAATCCTATGGCGTTTCAGCCAACAACTAGAAGCCAGTTTCCGCTGCAGCGCTTGTAGAAAAGTGTCTCATAACATCCGGGACACTGGGGTTTCACTGAAAATGCTAAGCATAGAAGAAATACTGACGCACACATGCCGTGCGTTCGCGAAGAGCTTGTTATATAACATACGTATTTAGACATTCAAGGTAGGGCATGGGATGCGCATGTGGCCTGTTACAAACTGAGTCTTTTCAGCACATTGTAATAATTGGGACCGCAGGAGTTTGCAGAAAAAGAAAACTGCTTGGTTTCAAGCCTCCAAATTCATTGGGGTTATCTGGGTTCCGAAGAGGGTTCTCTGCATGAACACGACCTCATCTTCTACACTGGTTCCTGTCATCTACGTGTTGGTCTCGTTGAAGCTTGTTGCCTGAGATGCAGCGCATTTAAGAAGGAGGTTTTTTATGCGAAGCATATTAACGTAGGTTTCGGGCCTGCGCGCGACGCCCGGCGGCGGCGACCTTGAAGTGAGACCACATGATGTGACGTCACGTGATGACGTCACACCGGCTGCAGATGGGGCCTCATATCGCGCCGTCGGACGGCGCCCGGTGGAGGCCTCCACGCTTCCACGCTTCGGTTCGCGCCGTCGCGCGCCACGCGGCGGCGGCGCCACCATCGCTGCATCACGTGATATGTGACGTCACGCCAGGGATGAAGCGGCGCGCGCCCGCCGTCGCGTCAGTCTCTGTGCCCGCAACTGCGCCAGCGTCTTTGCGCCGGGCGTGTATGCGGAATGCAAAACGAAGGCTGCTTCGCATCCACTGGGCTTAACCTTGATAAGCCTCCAACTTTTTTCTTCATGTACTTTGGCGCTCTATAATCGCGGTTTTTGTAACACTTGCATCCGTTAGGGTAAAATATGTCCGCCGGGGGACCGGCCAGGAATTAGGTGTCATAAGGAAGCTATTCAACAGGAGCCAATTCTGCCAGAGAAAATGAAATATAGGCAATAACTTGGAGGGCTTAGCATAAATTGCTAGGTGGGCCAAATAAACCCAAGAGAGTGGGATGAGTTCACAAAAGATAACAAGATAAATGCACTAAACTTCAGCACGAGATCCGACAGTATTCAGACATGAACTTTGGACCGGCAGGGTCCTACCGTGTTGGCGCATGGCACAAAATTAAGAGTTCTTGAACTTAACCGAACCTAACAAAATGGCCCTTCTACCTCCTCCATCGTACACGAGGAGCTGTGGCGTCAAAACAACCAAAATTGGTTCCGTGCACATAACTGTTAGTGTTGTTCTATTGCACACTGTTCACAATATTTTTTAGCAGTTTTTTAACTAACCGTTCTTTGTTAATTAAGTTTACTCATAAGCGTCTGGCTATCATCATCGTTTCCCTCACTTGTCTCGCACATAAGCTGCATAATTAAGCCCCAGAGAGGCTTGAAATTCTTGGTGCCTCCTTAACATACTCAAAAACCGGAGTTCCTTGCACAGGATAATGGCTGTTACCTGAAGATGATAGAAAAAAAAATGGAAGCCTTGAACCAAGCACACATGCGAAAACAGGACATATCTTTGCTCAGAAAATAAACGGCCTTCTCAATAGGTGGACTTCCAGATATCGCAAACATTTTGAAACACGAATGGGGGACACAGTAACCTCTAGGTTTTTGGTTCGCGAATATTTAAAGCGATTCTTGTGGCGTTACCTATGAGATTTAAATATTGCTTTCTCATTTTCCCTATGACTGTCAGGTTGGTAATAAAACGCTGAAATAACGCTGCTTCGACGGTGTAAAAGCTTTTCTTCTTTTTGGTTGTTTCGATGGTTGACTGTGGCGAGGAGCATTCAGTAAAAAGTGAAATTTTTAAATAGTTTGAGAAAGTAATTGGAATGCAATTAGAACGCGATAACATAAATAATTTCCGTGTCATAGCTCCTTAATGACATTATCCAGCAATGCCGTTAATTGAGAATTTTGTAAGAAAATAAAGGCACCCACCTGGATCGAACTCATCAGGCTTAATTCGAAGCGGACGCTAGCCTGCAAAGGGAGTTTTTTTACCATCAAGGTTAAAATTAGCGGTTTAGGTTGCGAACAAATTCGAGCCATGTTATGCATATGCCCTCTCATTTGGCAACAGGCATAAACTCAATAGATAACCCGAATGAATTACGCAGTGACGGAATAAATGCTTAGCGCATGTGAATTTAAACGGTACATGTCTCTTTTAAACCACCATTTCGCTAGAACCGAGCTCAGTTTGCGAAGTGACGCACGCGAGTTAAGCGATCTTACAGTAAATAGCAACACGGGAGCAATAACTCATTGACATCCATCCGAGCGCAGCCACGTGGCTGCAAAAGAAAGCTATACAGCTTTCTCAAACAATAGCTTCTCCAACAGCGAAAGGATGATGCTTCTAATACGTGTTGCTGGGCGTTGACACGGTGGCCTGTGCTCGAATTCGCAGCGATAGTAGGAACTTCTTCGCGGTTATGGCGCTAAATATTCATGTTGGCTCGAAGCTGTCACCGGTTTTTTTACTGAAAGCCGCCGGAACTGTACTTTATCAATTTGTTTGTAGTATCAGATGAGACAAGATTTCTCTAGACTATTTGCAGTCACGCAAAACGGCTTTCATGCTTTAGGGGATCATCGCATTTGGTCAGTTCCCTAAACCAAAAGCTATTTTTGTGGTTTTATTTCATCCTTTCCGAGAATACCGGTGATTCTCCGCCAAGTTGTTCGGGTGGTTGTTGGCCTCTCTTGCCCCCACGAGTTTGTTCTGCTTAGTATATCCTGGCAGCTGAAGAAATAATGGCAGGGCCTCATCGCCCCCAAGTATGGAATTGGTGGCATAATGAAGGCAAAAAAAGCGCAACAGCAGTTGAGGGGAAAATGTGTACTCTTCATAGCAATGACCCTTCCCACACTTTCGTCGTGTCAGATTTTAGCTTACAAGACTACGGACACAAAGCTGTCAAATTCGCAACGTTTTATAAGGAATTAGCCAGCTTTCTGTGTTTTTGTTTGCATCTGTATAAGAAGTATCATTATTAAAAATTGCCCACGGCGCGACAAAAGTAAGCGCGACTAAATAAATGATCGTCACGCACAAAACAGCAGCGGTCATTCGACGAAGGATATTTAAGTGGGCGGAGTGTATATCACGGGCCTCTGATTACATACCCATTTGTGAGCTGGATATGCTATTCTTTGAAAATAAGCTGCTTCTGGAGATTATGTGCGACAACAACCACTCTTGCTCCCTCGAAAACTAATTTGTGGTCAAAGTGTTCATATTGATTCCCATGGATTGCTTACCGAGACAAAACTAGGATTAGAGGGGTACACAGAACAAGCGCTAACTTACAAATGAAAGTATTGGAAGTGAAAATACGAGCTCGAGGTGGGAAACACGCAAACATAGCTATCTATCTACTGAAAATGTGATAACTGAAAAGTTAAAAGGCACAGCTTTAAACCAAAATGAACCGCACTAAGATAATCTGGGCCAGCAAAAGATGATCTAAGGACCACGAAAAAACGATGCCCCCCTCCCTTTCACCTGTTCAAAGAACTGCCTATATACCTACGATACATAGCGAAATTTTGATGATAAGGATCTAATATCGTAAAGCATTCGTCTCGGACCATAATTCATTCCACTCTATGATTATACTTACCTTCTATTTTGTTTAGCACGCAAGTTTGTGTTCTTGACACTACGTTTCGCACAGAAAATCTTCAGCTCAAAAGCGTGCTGTTACACAAGTCTTCAGACCGATAGAAATGATTAGATTTCACTACCTGTTGTTTGTGAAACTGTAATAATGGCAATATTTGTTGTAAGCAACCGCTGTAGCTCAGTGGTTCTGGCGCTAGGCTGCGGACCCGAAAGACGAGTTTTCGATCCCGGCTGCGGCGGCTGAATTTCAATAGAGGCGAAATTCCAGAGATTCGTGTGCTGTGCGATGTCAGTGCACGTTAATGAACCCCAGGCGGTTGAAATTTCCGCAGCCCTTCACTACGGCGTCCCTCATAGCCTGAGCTGCTTTGGGACGTTAAGCCACCATAAACCAAACCAAACTAAACCAGACAGGGGTTCAACGCAATAGCTAGGTGGGTGATCTGATGTTACGTTGTTTGATAACAGCGCGAAAGGTGTGGGCCTACCAGAGCAACTAGGGTGCGTCTTGTGCATCCGTCCCTTACATCTGCGTCTTCCACTCTGCTGCTTTGCAGTTATTGCTCTTGTCGTCGTGATTCGCACGGTGATATAAAATAACAAAACCTCTTTTTTTTTCAATTTTCATATACCACTTCAACGTGTTTCTTCTTTTCATCATATTCATCACATTCAGCGGGAGACGGAAGGTACCTAATTTGTACCGGCTTCGTCTTTCTGCGTTCTTTGTCCTTTAGCGCTAAGTGAGATGAATCAGATCTCAGTCTACCAACTGGCCCAACTGTCGACTTCTTCGAAGTTTGTTTGCTGTTCATAGTTGTAGTTCCAGCATGACGGAAATCAAATATCTTGACTTGTTTACCAAGTTGCCACATAAAACAATGTAGTTTCATTAATTTCATCCGTCTTAAATTTTGTTGAAAAAGACGGCGAAGAAAAGAAAGGTTGGTTGGTTGGTTTATGGGGTTTAACGTCCCAAAGCGACTAATGCTATGAGAGACGCCGTAGTGGAGGGCTCCGGAAATTTCGACCAACCAGGGTTCTTTAACGTGCACTGACATCGCACAGTACACGGGCCTCGAATTTCTCCTCCAAAGAAATTCAACCGCCGCGGCCGGGTTCGAACCCGCGTCTTTCGGGACAGCAGCCGAGCACCATAGCCACTGAGCCACCGCGGCGGCTTAGAAAAGAAAGGACATGAATAGAGCAAAATGCCAATTTTTTAACAGAGGCTACGGGGACAAAAAAAGGCGTGCACAAAACGGCCGAGAAAGAGACAAGACAAGCGCTGTCTCCTATCCGTCTGTACTTGAAGCCAGAGTAGAAAATATATATGAACATCAAGACCTGCCCGGTATGTAAGAATCCACAATGACACCGTGATGTAAAGATAAAAAAAAACGTTTAAAGATCTTCCACCTTCAGGAGCTTCACAGGCGAATGATTGACGCATATATCCCCTCTTTTCCGAATATGATACTCTTTCAAGAGTTCATGTGCGGTCTTATAGTGACTTCTGCCCATCATCCTTATCGCACTCAGCAGCGGCTCGCAATGGCTGCAGTTCGTACAATGTTTAGATAAATTTGATCGTCGAGCCCTGAACACCCGCAACTGATCATCTTGAGCCCTATGTTGGCCTTCGCGCTGGCCAAGGGAATCTGGTAAACGACCGCGGCCAGCAGTTGAGAAATTGTTTAGCATGTTGCTCGTTACCTCTGCTCTTTTTTCCCATTCGAAGTATATGTGAGAAAAGTTGGGTGAGCTTCTCTGAAACGGAAAAAACCACTGGTACGCCATGTTGGTTCGCCACTTTCCTGACTTCTTCGCATTTGGTTGATTGCCACGAATCCTGTAAAATCTAAATAGCACTGAGAGCATCCGTAGTAACCACCATGCCCGTTATAAAATTTTCTTTCGCGACGTGATGGCTCGCTTCGCGAAGGGACTGATCGGGCCTTAAATGATGGGTTAGCGAAGGAGGAAATATATTCAGAATACTACATAAATAACCGAAAAATTATGCTTCAGCTTGCGTGCTGCCCTGCCACATCTTCTCACCCTCTTCCTGCGATATCACTTAGGAAAACTCAGGGTGTCAGCGCCTGAAGCCGTCGGGGGTACGTTCAGCATCGCTGTAATGCGAGTAGTGCATAATACCCGTACCGCGAAGCCATACGCGAGAAGAATAATTGCCACGACAAGGCATTATTCATGGTCCGCCACCATTTAGCGCAAAGATTTATTTCTTCCTTAAAGTTTACGACGAAAAGAGAAGCCGAAACCTTGCAAAAATTGCCCTTATCTGGTTAGCCAGTGGCGCCTGTAGATTTTCATGACGTTCCGGTTAATCCGCGGTTAAGTCAATGTCATGCTAATGCAAATTACAGAGCATTAAACACGGATTAGCACGCTCTTATTAAAATAGACAACGCCTATGGCTGGAGAACCTCCTTTCAGAGGCATCTGCGGCTTTGTTCCTACGTTACATTCAACTTTGAATGAGCTGACATCTTCCTGCTACTATTGTAGTGGTGGGCAAGCCAATAGTCACATAACACTGCCTTTGTGCAGGCTTATGAATTTATACCTTTGAATTTCGAAAGCTACTGTTTATGCTGAAGAGCTCGCAGAGGAACAACCATGGCATACAATTTTTGTTGCCCGACAGAAACACGTCCTCCCCTGAAGAAGGATGGACAGCTGGGCGAGTTTGTAATAATTCATCATGGGGGGATACAGCGCGAAGAAGACGAAGGACGCACTATGTAGTCAGTGTAGTCTTCTTGCTTCATCTTGCATCTTCTTCGCTCTTCACCCCCCACGATGAACATCCTCCCCTAAATCCTTAGCAGGAAACAGTGTCCAGCAAAAAATTAAGAAATCAATTTGTTCCTTTGTACGTCGGAGTCAATTTCGTTGTACTCTGGAGAAGCGGTTAAGATTATTAAACTGCTTTACAAGAACGATGTGTGGAGTGGTATTTCTCTATTCTAAGATAGCGTACCAGCGCTTTGAACATTTACTGGAATATTGATGTTTGTATTTTTAGTTCGCCTGACTGTAAATTCTGCTCAAGTTCACTTTTATTGCGAAAGCAATACTACTTGCACTTTCACACCTTTGCCGTGCCGCGGCGGTGACCACCATTGACCTTCATTTGACCTTGATTGCATTAGATTGGATTATATTGGATTAGATTAGATTAGATTGGACTGGCTTGGACTGGACTGGATTGGATTGGATTGGATTGGATTAGATTAGATTACATTAGATTAGAGTACATTACATTGGACTGGATTGGATAGGAGCGGATTGGATTGTATTGGAATGGAGTGGATTGCATTGGATTGGATTGGATTGTATTGGATGGGATGGGATGGAAATGGATTGTATAACCGATGATCACCACAATTTTAACCACAAGCACTACCACCAGCTACACTACCAGCTGTACCACGGCGTAGGTACGGATATTGCTTTCGCAATTACCGGGCTTAACCAAGCTAAGCCACAGCGAATTTTCTTTTGTCACAGTGGAATGTAAAAGAGGAAATTATGATGCCCCTAAGTCCTGCACTAAATTTCAGGGGTGCTCAGTGTACTTCGCAGTTACGAAGGCTAAACAATGAATTGGAGTTCCGAAGGCTGGCGGTCTAATTGTGGGTGGTGCACGCTTTGATTTTAGAAAGCCGCACTGCGGCATTCTCACGGAAACAGTAGGTCCTCTCTCTATCGCGCTACATTTTGCTTTGATGATCACAGCCCGCTGTCTTCAAGTGTTTACTTCAAATATTCCGAAATAATTTTATTCAAGGCCCACTGAAATGTCACTTGATTCTAGAAAATGAAGGTAGTCCACAGTACTAATACCTTTTTCGTAATTGGACGCGCACATCTCGGCATTCATCTAAACTAAATGGCTTAAGAAGGGAGAATCACTAGTGTCTTTTTCTTCTTTATTGCGATGCAATTTAGGTTGCCGCCTTGCAAAAAACATCCGCTTTTTCAGTGTGATCGAGATGCTCGTCATGTCATCAGCACCTCCAAAATTAAAATGTGAGGACTAGAATGTTTGAGTACCTTTCATTGTATTATAAGATGAGATTATACAAAGTGGACCAGTTCCTCCTTCTCAATCCACCCATTTGACTCCACATATACGCCTTATTTCATTTTCTAGGATGGGCGTACTTCCAGACTTTCGAATTGGTATGGGATAATTTTGGGCGGACCAACTTTTAAATGGTGCCCAATTTCCTTCTTTAAAAATGGGGTTAAGAAAGCATCCAAGTTTATTCCACCTTTTGCTTATTTCCTTCGGGTTTGGTCCGTCTTCTTTTATTTTGTCCTCTACTGCATGATATCCGTTTGTCGTACTGCATAGTATGTTACTTTGGCACTATTACCTGAATTTTGCAAAACAGCCGGTTATAGCAGACCCTCATTAAATGCCTGAGGGATGACAAATGTACTGTTTACTGCTCGTTCCACGCGCAGCAGTTTGGAGGCCGCAGAAAAAAATGTAATAAAAAGTCGATTTGCGCGAACTGCACTCGCAGCCTCCTGTGATGTTGCTATGAGCACAGCAAGGCATGTCCCAGATGCAGAAAGTATATTTGACTCTCGATATGTGTCCTGTGTCGTACCACAGAGACGCTAATTGGCTCGAACAGCGAAACGCCCCCGCCATGCACCTTATGGCCTTCCTGGCTAACGACGCCATCTACACCACTGTATCTAATCCTGTATTGTCCTTCGCTCTGCGAAAAACAAGCTGTACAGAAAGGGTTCGGGGCACGTGGATGTACAAAACACCAAACTCTGTAGCTTTAAAGCCGAAAGGACTATTTTCAAACCCCAAGGACGGGGCTGTGCTTTTTGCTACTCACCGGTTCCCGCTTTAGAGCTTCTGGAAAATTGGCTAATAACATCCGGGACTCACATTTTCTAGTGCAAATGTTAAGCAAAGCAGGAAATCCTGTCATTCAAGCTCTGCATCTGCCTCGAGCTCATTACCCAACAGTTGGATTTAGATGTTTGGAGCTTGTGCCGGCTATGCGCCTATACACTTTTGTGACCTTTCTAATTTAGGATGTTTTTGAGCACTGGCGGCCACACATGTTTTAAAGAAAGAATCCTGTCTCCTGAGCCATATAAATACGCTTCTCATCAACCTCTAAACGCACCCTCGTCTCCTGCGCCTAAGAGAGTGATCCTAGGCTGACTACATCCCAGGCTTCTACTATGGCTCCCGTGATCTTCATCCTGGCCCTGCTGATGCCTGCTGCCCTGGGGAGCAGTGGCTGTAAGGCGGCTTTTTTTAACTTTTTTTGCTGTTGTTCTTGTAGTTGTTCGGGCATTTGATGGCACATACCCATGCTGGCGGATCGGTCAAGGAGAGAGTAGTAGAGAGACTTATAAGCAGGACAGAATTTGGACACCACGAAATAAAACGTAAGGAGTAACATGCATGGTTGCGCATTAGTTACTGGGGCTGTTAAAATGAGGGGAGAAAAATTAATTAAATAAGTGCAGAAGGTTTGACGTTTTTTTGCGTTAGTGTAGAACCCACTGTGACTAGAGTGCGACCTTCCCAACAGCGGAACAATTGCCCCTCTACCAGTGCCTTAACATGTGGGACCAGAGAACAGCAAGACTGGACTGCTCAAGCTGAGGCCACACCAATGTACTATCCTTTACAAAACAGTTTTTCTCTTTGAGGGAAAGCAGCGTTAGCAAAAATGCATAGTGCATTTTATCCTTCTTCAATTTCCGCTGCCAGACATTATGTTCAGACTTTCTGCATTCTTTTATCTCTCGTGCTCAAAATACGTAATATATGTGCGTAAGCAACAAGCTTTATACTCTTTAGGTGCCCATCCTTAGAGCCGTTTTATGCTTTAACGTTGGGATTTTTGTTTTATTGAATTTTTTATCCTCACATGAACTGCTAGGTTTCTCACTCGGTTTCTTTTTATTTCTTTCTGCTCTGTTTATTTCTACCGAATGCTTTTTATTGATTGGCGTAGATTATGAGATTGCATGCTCGCACAATCTTACTTGCAACGCCAAAAATCATGAAATGAGTGCTCTTTACAAACCAGTCCGGTGGTTATCTTGTATGAAACTATCAGAATTTCTGACACACAAACTAATTACCAAAAAAAAATGTCTATAAGCGCTTTTTGTCGTCCTGCGAAAACGCTTCACCGACAGAATATTGTAGGTGAATCTTTATTCCAGTACGGCAGCACGCATTATACACTGCCCTCTTTATAGCTCCATCTCATCGCCTCGCTGAATGACTTTGAGAGCCGTGCAGCTGAGCGAATTTTCTCACGGCGGCCCGACTGCTGGTGTCGAATGTGTGCCCTCCTACCTTCTCAGCATCGTATGGCTCTGCCTCTATGCAATCATGGAGCTTCTCTTCCACTCACGTGGCACCACTGCCTCCCTCTTTCCCCACGCCACAAATCCCGTCTTCCCACTTTGCGCAAGGGAATCTCTACACTAACGCTTTGACCGTCATAATGTGGTTTTTCCTTCCTTATAATCTAAATACTAAAAAAGAAGTTGATGAAAAAGCTAACTTTTTCCTTGCAGCTACATGACTGCACTGAAATGAATGCGACTGAGTAACTACTCCCTGGAACTAAACTTAAACAACGTTGGCGAACTCCGCTAAGTGCATAAACGAGGTCAAGACCAGAGCTCAAGACATTGTGAATTACTGATTCTTAGACAGCATATAGTTACTTTTCCCTGTAATCAAGTAGCCGACGACGTCATGTTTTTTTTACTACCATCCTTCTACTACCATCATCAACATGGCCACAACGCTGAAAGTGCAAAGCAATATGTTTCCGTCCACGACTGTCCTTTCGATCTTCGTTTACATGACAATGGATTGCTTTGATTCTAAGAACGCAAGGAACGGTATTTCAGAAAGTTTACAAAGCGAAAGTAAATCTTGTGGCCGTAATGGTTTCGTAAAGTGAAGTTTTATTCGGAAGATTCTCCTTTTTTCCATAAAATAGCAGGAAAAAGCTGCTTGCAATACAAAAAACTCCAATAGACTTAATTTTTTTAAGTGATAAAACATCACTACTGTCGTATATAGGGCGCCTGCTGTACAACCCCTGCTTGTCGCCGAATATGCAGAGTAAAACAGTGTACAATTTTGTTCTCACTCAGTAATTTTTCTACGCTAAGAGTATTTCGGTTTTGCTGCCTTCATTTTGTTGCGCAAAAGTGTGCCAACGGCGCGAGCCCTCAGGTTCTTCCGAAAGTTAGCTGGAACGGGAGAAAAAATCTTCCGTTTTATTTCGAATGAAAATTAGATGATAACGCCACCGCGATGCTACTCCCCTCGTTTTCTTCAAGCGCTGCTTTATTGTTTTTTTTTATTCGCCAATGTGCGCATCCTTTATGCTGACTCTGAGTATTCTTGCGGCCATCTCGACATCGCGGAGAAGCGTCTGCGCAAGCTTTTCATCAGTACTAGTTTCTTGGCTTTGTTAATAAAGGAGCTCAATCTCTATTGTTTGATGTTCGTTGGTAATCATATGCCGTGTCTCTTGGGGCTACATTTCCACTTTTGCTAGATGGCACATATTCAAAAAGGAAGCAATTTTAAATCAGTTTTCTTGATACTAGCTGTTTGCTTTGCAGCTGGCTGCCTCAATGCAACGCTTCCCAACATCTTGAACCTTGAACACGTGCGTACGACGACGTCAACATCTTTGATATTACACTGCTACAAGTTGGTTGGAGAGTTTGAGCAAAATTTTTGACGTCATTCATAAGTTCATAAACGAAAAGGCAGGAACGTAAGCACGGAAAAGCATGCGAATACATGCATGTTTGTTTTGAACTGTGTCAGCCGAAAAATAAGCGCTAAAAGTTATTGTTATTGTATTTAACGTATTTGTTAAGCATTCAAACTTCAATAAATTTTTCAAAAAAATAAACCTTTATTTCACGCATTTAATAAGGATCTAAATTTTGATGAATTTCTTGCAAAACAATAAACCTCTACCCTGCAACTTTGCACTCGCACGCATGTATCTGCTTTCAAGATCGTTTACCAAAACACTTACTTATGTAGCACCTCGTGATTTGCTGTCATCTTCGAAGCATAATCGAATAAGGTATACTTAAGTTCTCTTCAATACAATGTGCTCCAAATTTCGGTTGATTAAATGTAAAAAACACTGTGGCTATTAATCTCAAAAATTGAAAAAAAAAATGTGAACCTGCTTAGCGAAGCTCTTTAAACTCTGCCAACTCTTACCCTAAGCTAGTGGCTACCAGCTTCAAGTTTGATTGGCTTTTGATTTTGTTTAGTTTAGACAGCGAATAACATGAAATCTAGCACAGCCTTTGAAACATTGAGTTAATTTGAGAATCTTTGTTTGTTGCAGTGCCTCGGGACTTCCCTGGATCTGTGTACTGCCACTGTGGTAAGAACCCTCTTATCAAATGCTTTAACCACAGAGAAAAGAAACAAGAGTCGCACATGCAGAAATGGTCTTGGTGAAGTGAAAATAATCCGCATTTTTTTAATGGATCAACAGCAGTTTTGATAAAGAGAACCACGCCAAACCTATCCATTTCCACAAGGTAGAGTCAATGACACATTTTTAGGCCCTTCTGGCTAAAGAAGTTGAGTGCAATGCCTGAAAATTTTTTTTCTTCAATTAAAAACTCGGGCCAACATGGCTGCCATTTGGATAGAACCTCGCAACTTCCACATAGGAAGTGCAAGTGCTAGCGTTTTGGTCATAGCTGCTGTTCACATGAAAATGACCTGTGTCAATGGGTCACCAGTCACCTTCCCTAATCAACAGCATGCATCAATGGTAAAAATGGGTTGGAGGCAATGAGACAGAATGAAAGATGTACTCGATAGGACGCCCCTAGGAGCGGCATTTAGAATCTCTCATGCCAGACTGAAACCCTACTTAATCAAATGACAAATGAGATCGTTCGAAACCTTTATGCCTCTTGTCCAATGGAAACAGTGCGAAAAGACTTACTCCGCGAACAAAAGTTGACTTTCAGGATGTCAAGTAGCCAGCATAGCACGTGGACGTCCTGTGAGAACAGAAAGCGTACATATTGCCACTGCACTGACCGTTTTTTTTTTTTTTTGCTGATAAAAGCTAGGGTAATGAAAAAATTCAGGGTCACATTGAGTTTCTAAAGTGTGCAGAGACGAAAGCCTTTTCCCCATCACTTTGACTGTCTGTTGCTCACGGCGTTTACGTTAACGTTCGAGAGCGCCAGTACGTTTGCTGGTCGGAGAAACGGGGGAGCGCTTAGGAGGCGTCCGGTGGCGACTGGCGTGCCCGCTTAAATTGGCGCGTTATGGTGGCGCCACGTAGCGGCAAGCCCATGCGCAGTAGAAAAAAAACGACTCTCAATGACGTGATCAGTGGCACTGGTGTCGTCCCCACTGAACGACGTCACACCTAAATAATGATTAATTACAAATTAATGACTATTGCTATTTAATGACCAATTCACGAATTAATGAAAAATGACCACGCAGTGCATTTAATGACCAAAACATGAGTATTCAAGGCTACGACATACTACACCACCGATGACGTCACCAGTTGGTCTGACAGCTTTAGTGTGACATAATTTTGCGGGCAATAATGGGCCATTAAAGACTTTCGCTTTAAAAGATACCTCCCTCCCCGTTTCATAAAGTTTCGCGTGCGAATAGCGGTATTACAGGACGTCCTACGTCCGCAGCTGTGGCCGAGGGGGGAGCTTTTAAGCTTCATGCAACACCGGTCCATTCGAAAGTATAACTTTGGAAAGCTACCGCCGTAACACGGTTTAAATGGGCATTCCCCACTTGGTCGAGAACTTTCATTTCGAAAATGTTGCTCCGAACAAAAGAATTATAAATTTAGGTAATTTATCTTTGAGAATTCAAAAAATAAATGCTGGCCTGATCAACGTGAAAGCTTAAACCTGTATAGTAGTCGAATCTTCGTTGAGGAGCCTGTTATTTTGAACGCACGAACAACTTATCTTGAACACCCTGCACATTTCTTATGCTTCTGCAACAGAAATACCCAGGCTAGATAGCATCAAATTGAAGCTCTTTATCGGGGAAGCGTATGGCCATGCGAATACCCCACACTACATGCCGCAAAATAAGAAGTTTAAGATTAGTACATATCCACTAACCATGTGGTTTTTATGAGCTAGTATATGGCACATAATCCTACAGTAGCGCTTGTTACAGCCAGTCGCCTTGGAAGACTGAGCGAAGATATATCACCTCATTAAGAAGTGCTCACTACGCATGCGCTAAACCACGGTGGATATTATTGAAAACAATTTGCTTTTACGGACGCAGAAGTGCAAAGGCAGAAAAATTAAACCTGAGCTAACTCTCAAAGAAGCGAGGAAATAAGTCAACACTTTGTATATACAGGATGTTATGAAAATAAATTAGCATATGATTACTACTCCAAAAACGCCCAAATGCCTATACACAGAAGTGCTGAAAAAAATGCCTGTGGCTTAGCTTGGTTAAACCCGGTAATTGCGAAAGCAATATCCGTACCTACGCCATGGTTCAGCTGGTAGTGTACCTGGTGCTGGTGCTTGCGGTTAGACTTGTGGTGATGCATCAGTTATCCAATCCAATCCAATCCAATATGCTAATATGGTAGCTACCGGCCTCGCTACGCGACGGGCTGAAAGTGCAACTAGTATTGCTTTCGCAATAACAAACATGCAAGGAATATCTAATCCTTACGTTACCCAGCTGACATCACATGTCATTAACCATTTAAACATGGACTGTATACGAAGGGATTAAAATTTTATCGCAGTGATGTGTTCTTGTTCTCTTTTTGTGGCAGATATTATCGTTAAACATAATGTATACAATCCCCAGCAGCGAAAATAATCGTCCCAGTATTGGAAAGATACCGGCAAAGGCCGCTCCTACAAAGAACCAGAATAAACTCACCACTCTGCAATATTGGGCCGGCTGCCTCTGCTGCTTGGGATAGAGTGTTCTGGTTCTAACTGAATGTTATTTGTTGTTTTACCGCCATTTTTCATCTTGCGCCACAGGAGGACATCTTGGCGGCCGTCATAAAGATCGTAGTGGTGAGTACCGCTTTGCATTTGTCCTCTCCTGCAGGTCATCCGTCTTTTTGCTTTTCTCATGTGATTCCAGTAAAAGTATTTTTGAAGCGTTAAATGCAATGGTACCAAAATGGGCCTTATTAAATAGGGCTGTATGATATTTCGGGGAAGGAACGTGTTCAATTTACATTGATGCAAGGTGTGGATGTTGGAAGTGCCAGGCACAAGGAAATGTCCTTTGCATGAACTCCTGGTTCATGTCAATTTATCAGATCTTGCTCGAATAAAGCTGAATGGAGGGATATTTTCTCTAATCATCGATCAGTTAGATCTGGCCCAGTAATTCTAGTTTTAGGCAAGCACCACAACATTGCCCGGTAAAAAGCCACCGCCATGATCGCGATCCGTTTTATGCATTTCGTTTTCAAGTTATTCTCGTTGTGACTACCGAAAAAACACGCTGGTCGAGTAGGCTTTGATGTTGTGCTGAGAAAAGTGACCGAGCGATTTAATACTGGTGATAATGCACTGGTAGATTCGTTACGAGCTTACTAAAACGTTTCGAATAAGATGCATGCATGCACACATATGTACTTCATACATACACACACATAGAAACATGGATGCATTCATTATTTCGCTCTTTCCGATTGATATCAAGCAGACTCGCGTAAACTGAAGTGCTTGCATGCGATTTCCTAGCGCGAGTTAAGTTTTGTTGCATAAAAGAGACTGACGAAGAGGAATAGTGCCGCTGTGCATGAAGACATAAATGCCACTACTGCGAAATATCAACATGAAGTGATAAAAAAGCTTACAATGTGTTTATTGCTTTGCAGTGTCTGATTGATGCACTGCTTGAGCTGAACGTCTTGGGCGCCCTGGCTGCCTTGTTGGAAATCCTCGAGATCGTGCTTAGCACCTTGGGCCTGAGTAAGTTGGTTCAGCACACTGAGTACACATGCGCTGGGGCTTCTGTGCACGCAGTCATTTCTGTCTGCATAATTTGTAGTGTGATGCAGTGCAAGTATCTACAGAAAATGCTTATTCCTATAAACTTCCCGTGTACATTAAATTTTAGGCTACTCCAGGCTGAGCTTTTATTGCAATTAAAGGGTCCACGTAATCCTTATCTGATGTCAGCGAACATTTCAGAGGTCTGCAGAGCCCTTATAAATAAAGTGGCCTTTTATATCAGCATTTTCTTTCAAAACGCTAATGGGGACATATTGTTTACCATTGAAAACAGCTGAATCCTAAATGGAGCGAGTTTACAACCATTAAAGCTTCTCCGATGTGCAGCGATATGATACTGCTTCGGAAATGTAAAAAAAATACAGTTTAATCTGCCCTTTCACTTATTGTCTGTCGGCAGTGATCGACTCCTGGCAATTGGTGCTGCTGCCTTTAACTGTTACAGGAAGGCACATTGACGCGCCGCCCTGCAGAAAGTATTCTTCAGTGCGATTTCTAATGGTAGCTTAGCAGCTTATAGGAAACAAGGCCAAATTTAGAAGCAGTCTGCATTTTTCCCCTCTGAAGAAGCAGCTTAAGAGTGCGTACAGACCGTCATAAAATATTGCAGTCCTTGCATGTTTGGGAAAGGGACAGTCTTAATTTCTTTTTTTGGGTAACTAGGTGAAAGATACGAGAACGTGATGTCCTGGAAACGCAATGGCTGTATTTGCGGTCAATAGCCAAATTTTATTCGTGACATATTTCGCCCAGTTTTAGAGAGCAGTACTATAGGTAGACTATACGAGTTGTTTCAACGAAGGTGAACCAAAATAAAGAAAAGGCGTTTTCAGATTTGAAGGCATATTTTGCCGCACAATAATACCTGCGGCGGCAGATATCGAAAATGAGGTAAATGAAGATAATTAGTTAGCCGCTTAGCTGATTTCTGATATTTAACTTTTTAACTGAAACAGGCTACTGGTTGCAATTAGATACTTGTAGCCGGCCGTTAGTAATAGTCATATCGGTTTTTAGAATATTGAAAACGCGATTACCCTCGGCGCTGTGACTGGACAAAATTCGAGTTTTTCGACTAGCTCGTACGTACACGACAGGCGTTGCTTTGCCTGAATACTTTTGGAAGCGCATGTATTTTCGCCCGATGCAGACAACTTTTGTCAAACTACGCAGCGAGGGTAATCGCATTTTCCAAATTCTACAAACTGATATGACTCTTACTAAAAAGCTGTTAAAAATCTCGAATTGCAACCACTTGCCCATATGCCATAGTTATAAAGTTAGTTATCAGAAGTTAGTTCGGCGGCTAACTTGTAAAATTTATTCATCTGTTTTTGAATGTCCGCCAAAGCAGGTCTTATTGTGCCCCAAAAGTTGCGTTCATGCCTGGAAAAGCTCGTTTATAAATATCCTGGTTATAGATATGTATAGTATTATATAAAACTACACCTGGAAAACAGTGCTGAAACGAGGGACAAATAAAGAAGAAGACAACCGGAGCGGCGATGACTATCAAGCGAAAGTTTACTTGGAAGAACACGCAAAATATACTCCTTCGACAACCAAGAGCGCATGCCAACACCAAAAGCCATAGTGATACATCAATCCCCTGAATCAAGATACATTAGTGAACAGTCATGAACTTTTACATGAGCTGTTGTCTTCTCCTTTCTTCGTCCCTCGTCTCAGCGCTGTTTTTTTTTTTTTTCAGCAGTATGTACCAACCAGCTCAAATCTCCGTTTTGTTGAAATAACGGCACAGTTCGCTTCCAATGCAATTTCTCTACGTCGCTGCAGGTTTGGGCTCCGTCCTCACGCGCCTAATAAAGCCTTTGTGCTGTGTGACAAATGTGCCCGGATGCCAGAAGATACTTACCACAAGCCAAACCTGCAAGGAACCGATCAAGGTTACTCTTCCAGGAGACCTCAACCTCGGAGAGGTAAACATAAGCGTCTTCGATACTTAAGGTGTCTTTTCTATTCACGCGGCACTGAATGAGTACATGATTACATTATCTTTACCTCGAAGATTATGAGAAACAGCGTCAGTCTGCAGCTGGTATTCGTAAATGCACCATTAACACTAGGCAATTTTACCTGTTTTGAAAAGGGGTCATGCTGCTATGCCCATAGTTGTCTTTATCAACGTTATCCTAAGTAGTAAATAAACGCGTTGCCTAAAATCGAAGACAACTGTCAAGTAAGGACGTTATATTGTTCATTCTTTACGATGCACGTGCGTACGCTCCATGAATTTCTTAAAAACTGCGCTAAAAGAACTTAACGAACTCACCACATTAATCATAGTATCAGCACTCCATGCATTCCTTAAATATTGAGCTGCAACTACTTACCGATGACCTGAATACACTAAAAGTATCAGAACTCTGTCAATTCTTTAAAGACTGCGCTAAAAGATGTTAGCGACGTTATCACAATAATTAGAGAGTTCGCGCTCTGTTAGTGTCACAGGAGACTGCGCTGAAATTACTTAGACATCATCCGATAATATTACAAGCATTCGAACTCTATTTATTCCTTAGAGAGCACTAAAAAAGTTACCGACGACCAGGCCATAACCAGGCAATCGGCACTACGTTAATTTCTTAATGACTGCGCTAAAAAATCTTAGCAGCTTCATCGCCATAATAAAATCATCCGCTCTCTAAGAACTGTTTAAACACTGCCCTAAAAGAACATACTAATGAGCTGTCCATAATGACTGCATGCGTACTCCATGAATTTCTTAAAATCTGCTCCAAACAAACTCAATTTACACCAGGTCTTAAATCATTCACACATCATGAATTCCTTAAAGGACTGCTCTAAAACAACTTACCGAACTCATCCCCATAATGAAAGCATCCCAACTCCATGAATTGCTTAAAAATAGCTCTAAAATTACATACCGATGATCTGACCGCAAAAAAAAAGCATCCAATTTCTATGAATTTCTTAAAGACGATATTAAAAACTTATCAATAATGTGGCCATAAAGCATCTGCTATGCATGGATTAACAAAAGGTTGGACCAACGGAACTTACCCATGACCTCGCCAATTCAATACGTCTGCAAAACATGAATTCCTCGAATGACTGCGTTGCTTACCATTAACCTGGCCATAATCCAAGCATCAGCGCTAAAGTAGTTAGTGCATAGTTAAACTTTCGATCTCGTTTTTCCCGCTTCTGATGAAAAGGAAGAACAATAGAAGTCGCCCTATAAGGATTTAATTTCCGCGTTGTGATTACGAGGAGCTAAGTCATCGGAAATGGAGCTATGATAAGCTATAGAAGATGTTAAAATAAAATAATGTCAGCGAATAATGATAACGAAGTCCCTTCTCGTCTTGAAATGACAAGTTTGAATCAAGGGGGGGGGGGGAGTAAAAATATTTTCTCTTTTAAATATACATTTATCATCAATAAATCCATCTTTTGGGACCTAGAGAGGACCGACATAGCCACAAAGAGAAAAGCAACAAATTCTAACTAAGAAGAACAATTATATTGAGCTGTTTTGATGAGTCGCTGTAAGTAATGAAGGCATGAACATATCAGTATTCACGTAATATCGTTTTTTAAATATCATTACAGATGTAAAGCGGTAATTTAGGACACAAAGAAAGAGAATGCGGATCCTACCAGACAGTCCAGTAGTTTTAGTAGCACGCCCTCTTAGCAGGTGCTTGCTAGCGGGGGCAAACCGCGCTCTCCAGAAACCTGCACGTGGCTCGTCCTAGCATTTCGGAGTAGTTGGTGCACATAGTTTTGAACGGTGCCTCCGGGAAGCGAGTACCCTAGCTTAGACATTAATATAGAGAGGTCAACAGAGTAGTCTTATATCGGTGGAAATATCTTAAAGTCATATCTACAGCTCAAAGACACTGTTACCCCAATGGACCACTTCTATATATGCCATGTGGGGTGGGGGAAGAACGACGTATCGAAAACATCACGTCTCACAGACAGACCAATCTCGACTCGACGTGACCCCATGGAGAGAGGGTCAGGGGAACGAGCATGGCAGATTGGTAGGCATATTCCTGTTCAGGGAAAAGTATAGCAGTTTTTTTTTTGTCAGTGCCACAATGTCAGCCAAAAGCGAACTCTGAGTTGACATTCCGTAGTTTTTCTTTGGTTTGCAGGTGTTCGTTAAATAAATGGGCACAGTGAACGGTAGGTTTTTACTCATTATATTGATCTGCCCCGGTGTTGCTCGCGCTATCTATCTTGCGAGGTTAGGAAAGGGAACGGAGATCGAACAACCTTCCTAATTTCATCGTGTTCCTTCACGGAGTCACAATGATGGCGATAGCAATCGTAAGTTGCCTCCAAAAGCGACGCGGGTCAGACTCGCCCAATTCACTAATGCCCACTGAATACATTCTTCAGTGGAGTCACATCACCATTATAGTCTGTCAGTGTAACACTCTCGATTGGGTAGATAGTGTTCGTGGATAGTTTCAGCTATGATGTACTATGGCCCTCTTCCTTCCCCTGTCCGCCTTCAAGAAAGTCCCACAGTCTAAACCCGGCGTAAAAGCGCCCCTGTAAAGAAATTCCAGTGAATACCGTAAATCTCAAAAGATTACGGTAAACATGGCATGCGTCCCTAATTTACGACAACACGGGAAGCCGATAGCATCAAATGCGAAGCGCTACCGCAGGGTATTGATATTTTTGAAATGATTTCTTTCCAGTGCCTCACCGACACCCTGCTTCTGTGCAAGAACGGCGATCTTGCGACGGTAAGCCAATACTTTAAAATCGATTGTATCGCTTGTGAACCTCTCTCTCACAATTAGGATATAACAACGATCGCAATGTTAGTTACACACTAAACCACAGTACGACCATAACAATAATATAAGGAATTTCTTAGAAGCGTCTTGCCCAAAGGATTTCTCACGGTTGGTAATAACCACGTCATACCATGCCGCGACTATGCCATTTAGAAGCCGGGGGGGGGGGGGGGGGGGGGTGAGCGTGGCTGTAAAATTTACTCGGTGTGAAATTATTGTTACAGCCGGAAGGCGTTGAGAGGAAGCTCCAGGGCTGTTTTTGTGCACGTCATCAAATTCAGGGCGTACTTTCTGCCACGTCGGAGTGGGCCTGCCTATGTTACCGCTCTGGTCTGCTTGGGCGTTAGTTCTCTGTGGTATCGCCAATCGCGTTACGCACACACTGTGGGTTGCTGCTGAATATATCTAGTTGTGGAGCTATGAGGTGCCTCGTTCGAATTCACATTCTACCAAGGGATCCTTCCCTGGCGTGACATACTCTGAGGGAGACAGAAGTACTTCACATCGCGTATTGCCACGTCATGGATAAGGAAGCAGAGGCTACACTAAGCTATACGGAGGCCTTCCTTTTTCACTATCAAAGGAAGAGTTTGGGGTAGTTGGGGAGTATTCCTGAAGAAAAACAGGCCGAACTGTACGGAACACACAACCTTCAGAGTTCAACACGTAATAAGGGTACCTTTAGCAGCATGATTAAAGTTCTGGACCTTCGTGTAAATCATCTAATGATGCATTATACATGAGATTCACACTGTAGCAGTACCTTGCGGACGCCTGCGAAACTGAGCCAAAGTAAGCGAACCAAAATGAGCAGTGTAACAGAAATTTAGGAACTATGGCGGCACATTCCACTAGTTAGCGCTATTCTGGAAGAAATCCTCGATCGATTGTACAAGAACTGCAATTCTAGCTTTGTTTGGGCGTGTCTAATTTTATGGGTGGGGTAAAAAGCATAAGTGATTTTTCGGAGAATTGTTTAATAAATCCCACAAGCTGCAGTATGAACCGAAACATGGACGTAAGAACACACGCTTACCAGCAGCGTAACTTATTTGACGAAGTTCGCGGATTGCTATAGCCTCTTTGCACAGCAATGAAAAAAACTGAAAAAAATCGTATCAGCGCTTGTGCTTTAATTAGTATGCAGAACGCATCAGGCTAGCTCGCCTTCGCAATCAGTACAACCGGCTAGATGCCTAATACTGTGTCAGCGTCTAGGTTTTTAGTCGGGTAACTACTAGGCGTTAACATGTTTAACGAGGAAACAGGCTCGCTCGAAACTGAAAGAATTTCTGTCCAAACTAGCCATAGTAATCGAACAGTGCCACAAACTTGGCAGCCGCTTTGTACAAGATTTTTCAGTATGCCCTGGAAAATATAGCAAATATACAAATTTCATTGACCTTAACCAGCAGCCTAACAATGTGAAGGTGACTTGTGATGCGGTTTTGGAGGATTTGGTTCTGTTATCGATATTTGAAAGCATTACTCTTTTCTTGAACACCGCACGCCCTTTTCTTTTCAGGACGAGCTCCTTGTAAAACTGATCGACGCTCTTGTGGTAAGACTATATATTTATTGAAGTTTTGAAGTGCCTGCCATAAACGTTAGCCTAAAATCTAGCACGTGAAACTCAGGCGTCACTCTTGGCTGTAACGTCTCATGTGTACAGCTTCTTTAACTTCTGCCGCAAGGCCCAGACTGTACACTGTGAAATTACACCAAGTCTATAGCCAGCTCATGCGTAGTGATTTCTTTTCTCAAAAAATAAGTCCTCTAAAAAGAGGAAACGAGAAACACAAGAACTTAGTGCAAGAGAGCTTCTTCGCTAATACGATTTTTCATACCATTACTCTCTACGACTATTTATGCCCACATAACTGAAGTTGACTACACTTGCATTTTTCCTAGCATGTGCATAGTTACCACGGCAAGGAGAGATAGCCACTGCAGCACATGGAAACAGAAATCCAAATATTTTAAATCAGGGGAGCTCCTCACAGGATCCAGCGATAAAAAGAAAATATTGCCAAGCTTTTCAAGAAATCATGATCATCATCATCAGCCTGACTACACCCACTGCAGGGCAAAGGCCTCTCCCATGTCTCTCCTATTAACCCTGTCCTTTGTCAGTTACCGCCACCGTATTCCCGAAAACTTCTTAATCTCATCCGCCCACTTAACTTTCCACCGTCCCCTGCTACGTTTGCCTTCTCTTGGTATCCACTCCGTTATCCTTAAGGACAAGCGGTTATCTTGCCTTCGCATTACATGCCCTGCCCAAGCTCATTTCTTCCTCTTGATTTCAACTAAGATGTCATTAACCCGCGTTTGTTCCCTCACCCACTCTGCCCTCTTTCGATCCCTTAACGTTACACCTATCATTTTTATCATCATCACGTATCATAAGAAATGACTAAACATAAATTCTGCTGTCCGCAGTGTCTCCTGAACGCCCTCCTCGGTTCGGATCCCACTAGCCTCATCAACGGGCTCGCCTGTGCCGTGGTTGACCTGCTGGGGAGCATCGCTGCCAGAGCTTCGCTCTTGCTGAAAACACCGCTGCTTACTCTGTCCGCATCCATCAAGCTCGCCGCCAAGTGTAAGACACACCCTTTCTTTCAGAGAGCGCATTAGTCACCCCCACCCCTCAATGCTATGAACTAATTCGTTCTCACGAATGAACTATCGAACATTGCATGCTTCTTACCTCTTTTGTTCAACTGTATAAAAAATAGCACTCTATCGTAATGTGTTATACACATACCAAAGTATTTCAGTAACTTCTCTGCAAGCTGTGAAATTTTACGCTTTGGTTTTATGTCCCGAACGTCCCGAAGCAACTTAGGCTGTTGGGGACGAAGCAGAGGAGTGCATCAGATAATTTCGACCGCGGAGGGCTCTTTAATGTACACTGACATTGCACAACACATGGGCCTCTAGAATTTCGCCTCCATCGAAATGCGACCGCCGCGGCCGTGGTCGAACCCGTGCCTTTGGGCTCACCAACCGAGCATCTTAACCACTAAGGCAAAGCGGCGGCTGTAACTTTTACTGCGTTGGACAAGAAGCGACAGTGTCTTTTTACAGCGACAGTGGTTAAGAGCCCTTTAATTGGTTTGGCGTCGTAGTACCAGTTGTATCTAGTAGTAATAGTCAGCATAACCGGTGGGTTCGTTGCCATGGGAACCCCTTGACAGGTTGTTGCCGTGGAAGAAGGAGTATGCGACGTGAGCGGAGGAAGGGCTTGGCCACAGCGTAGGAAGGCGTACGAGGATCGAACGTAGGCTGGGAACAAAATGAAAAAAATAACATGAAGAGAATATATGAACACAAAACGTGAAGCCGCCATCGCAGTTTTGCTCGGGATCCAGAAGTGGTACTTCGCAGTCAAGAATCAATATGAATCACTGGCTCATGAATGTGCTGCTTCTGTGCAGAAAGGTCCGAACGTGTAGACGATGGATCGTCCCGAATACGTTCCTTGTGTATGTGTGTTTCGCGATATTAACCAAAAAAGACGAAAAATTTGAAACTAGCCCAACAAGGCGTTCCTTAATCTATAGACTACCGTCCGCCCAGACTTCCCTCTGTATTCGCACACTGCTGCATTATTGCGAGGCTCAAGACTGTAGAAAGTGGCAGCTTTTTTGCTGACTCGAGAAATTCGATAATAATGTTCCTCACAAGAAAGTACATTACAGCTGTATCTTAATGCCGCTCAGCTGTGGGGCACAAAACGGAGGCTAAAGAATAGGGCTGAACTTAGGTTAGGGACAACGAAGCGAAGTGTCGTAAGGAAAACGATAAGAAGAAAACTAAGAAAGAGAGAGAGAGAGCAGAGACGGTTAGAGAACGAACGCGTGGTAATTGCATCCTAGTCTGAATCAGGATGGAGGAATGCGGTTCGGCAGGGAAAACCGATGGCCGTGAACGGTAAAAGACTGGATACCCAGGGAGACTCAAGTGCAGCTTGAGACAGCAGAAAGCAAGCTGAGCGGATGAGAACAAGATGTTCGCATGGGCAAGGTGGTGAATTAGACAAACCATTGTCCTGCTGTGAGCGTTGTCAGTGTGATGATGATGAATGCTGATGATATCAGTAATAATTGTTTGCGAATTAGATTTCGCAGAGACTCAACAGAGGTGGTAAATGATCTCGGATCACGTATTCTTATAAAGTCAAAGCAGGAGCACGACATGGGAAGAATGAACAGATGAAAAGACAGCAGCAAACCTTCGTTGATCCGTCGTGATTAATATATACGTGCTATTAGAAATTACAGCAAAGACTTTTCGTCATAGACTGCACTGAATGATGAAAGGAAAAAAATGCCACTATGCCTGCCTTGCTGTCTTGTACTCATTTCAGTGCTGAAAATTATTGAGAAAAAAACTATATTTGCATACGAGGCGTGAAGTAGGTAGTTTGAGTCTCAAAGTACTGTTTTTCCTCCTTTACAGGTACCTAAACAAGCTGGGGCGGTGGAAAGGTGGCGACAACTGACCAAGCTCGAAATATTGTGGAATTGTTAGTCAAGTATGGCTCATCACTAGCTCCTGAAATGAAGAGAGAAGGGAGGAGTTAACGCCGTCATTTTCACGAAACGTTGAAAGGAAAATAAAACCATGCAAATATCGTTCACTATGTGGATTATTTGAAAATCGTTACGTTGTTCGCGATTTCTTCTTCGTACTAATTTCCATGTTGACTTGTTTGGCCACAGGTTATGCCATGATAGAATTGTAGATTTCGGTTGACACAAGGAATGATTGACCTTTTGCAGCACTGAGAACACAAACTAGTTTGAGGCGTTTAAACGGCTTAGAAAACAGCACCTGTCCCGCATCATCAACGTGCGACGGGAGCACTGAAAGCTAGCGAAATTTGGGAATCAGATTGGGAAAGAATGAAAGAACGTTATTTAAATGCTGTGCTGTACATCGAGTAGATTTTCAGGCTCAGCCACTAAGGCCAAGGGGCCCATTAGTAGGGGAGAGTGCCACGTGGGGAAGAATATTGTTACGCGGCGGCCAGCCGAAGAATGAGACGTGGTGAACCATGGCTATGAGATGATTTAATGGCCGCTGGCCTAGCGCGGGCGCTCCGTCCCGCGCCACTGCCAGCTTCGTCTTCGTCACACTACCCGGGGCCTCCGAGCGATCGTCCCGATCGGTGACGAACAGACGGCGAAATGGCGATGGTCTTGAGTGAAGGATCGAACAATATGGAGAAGATGGTGCAGTGCTGGCCGCCACGATGAGAAAGATGAGAGAATGAGTCCCGGTCCACGAAGCATCCGGGCCGGAGGGTGCCAGGAGCTGACGGCCGAGGTCTCTGGACGCACCGAACGGCAGAGGCAGGGGGACGGTGTCTTCACGTTTGGGTCAGTGGGGTCTTGGGTCGGTGGGGTCTTGGGTCTGTTGGGTCTTGGGTCCGCCGGGTCTTGGGTCGTCGTGTAGTGTGGTCCGCGCGGGGGACGGGGCTGGGGTGAGCGTCGAGGTCGGTTCAGGTCGGGCGGGCTGGGGCACGGCCGTGCGGCGCTGACCAGGTACTCACGGCCGACGTCCACGGCAGGCCCAGGACGCCGAAGCTCCGTGACCAGGATGGCGATGAAGGGGCCCCAGCACCTCCACCAAATGTTACGCGGCGGCCAGCCGAAGAATGAGACGTGGTGAACCATGGATATGAGATGATTTAATGGCCGCTGGCCTAGCGCGGGCGCTCCGTCCCGTGCCACTGCCAGCTTCGTCTTCGTCACAATATTCAGGGGAACGTGGACTGTGTGCAGAATGGACCCGGAATGAGGGAGTGCTCGAGATAAGTGCAGGTATTCGGAGAAATGGGACCTGATTGGGGAACTTCAGGAAATTGGTAGGGTACTGTACTGGGAGAGGCAAATCGTGCAGTTCTGGGAGCATCTTAGTTCCAGCTGAAAGATCCGCTTAAAACGAGTCGTGCCTGACAGCTACTGATATTGGCAAACAAGAAACTAGCAAGAAAAAAACGACTTCGATTTATGTATTGTTTAATGCTCTTAGTAATGCTACGAAATTTAGAATAAATCTTGTCTGTTTGAACACCATGTCCCTGATTGCCTTCACCTCAATAAATTATATCCATCGCGGTTATAGAAGTGATGGCGCCTGAAGGCGTGATATAATCTCTTTTATTACAGTATCCTTATCACACACCACTTCCACACAACTGTCCTTCAACATCGAATAGATGTTGGACAAGGTTGTAGAAGTGATTTTGGCTAGTGATAGATTTCTTTGCAAGGATTTGCGCAATAAAGCATAGAAAGGGGCGCGGCAAGGGGCGTCAGTGTGGCCATTACTGCGCGGTATATAATATGGAACCCGTACAAAAAAAAACTTTGAGAGATCTGCGCTTTTGCACCGCGTTCAGCTGTTTTTCCGGCTGAAAATGTAAAAAAAATTCGCTGTGGCTGTAGAGGTTTTACAATCCATGTTGTGCCTCTTACAGTCCAAAAACTACGTGCGGACCAGTAAAATTTATGTTTCGTTCCATCCATTGTCCAGAAAGGGGGTTTCCACAATATCAGAGTAGAAATTTATCTAGACGCTTTGGTACTAAAGAAACGCCCCATATTTGCTTGGCCCATTTAACAGCAGTCGTAACAACTGGGGACGAGATTATACAGGTTGTTGCAGCGAAAAACGCTTAGCACCAGGGTTGCGACAAATTTTTCAGGATAATGTAGGTTAGGCACGTTTTTGTAATCTTGTCATGCTGCGAATTAAGTATTCGTGCCTTATATTCTGTGTGGAGCGAAGTTTCAAAGGATTGTCAACCTTTGTGCTGCCTTTGGTGTACATTCGATATAGAAAAGGTGAACTTCGTTGGTTAGAAATGAATATTCCCCCTTTTGTTTGCTTCGTCGGAAGTGCTTCGATACTGTTGTCTTCTATCCACCGCAATTTCATCAACTTACTGAGTGAAGCAACGACTGTTATGCGGAGGGCTCCGCAATTTGGAGAGCTCCGGAAATTTCGACCACCTGGGGTTCTTTAACGTGCACTGACATCGCACAGTACACGGGCCTCTAGAATTTCTCCTCCAAAGAAATTCAACCGCCGCGGCCAGGATCGAACCCGCGTCTTTCGGGTCAGCAGCCGAGCACCATAACCACTGAGCCACCGTGGCGGCGCGCAAGGCCAATGTCATGTTGACCAAACATGAAGTGCAGAATATGTATTACTGTAAGCTTTCGTGTTTTTACAGGGTTAGCTGCTCTTCCTCAAAAATATGACGTCAGCTATGCCGTGTGTATAGTCATCCAGGCAGCCAGAGAGCTATAAGCAGAAAGTACCGTGACTTCCATTATGCAATCCACTGACCATGCATGCTTACATTTTCAAAGCTTAGAATGTTTGGGCAATGTACACCTGTGCACTGTAAACTTGATTAAAAAAATAGTCTATTAAAATATGGAGTCCATAGTAGAGAGAGGTTGGTCACTTGGTTCTTGATAATCACAAAGTGAACAAAGGAGGGAAAACCTTAGGGTGCTTGCCAACTTTTCGACAAGAGAATTTGTCTTCGTCAGGACAAAGCGTTCATCATTGGCGGTGTTCAAATCGGGTCATCCCTCCCAAGAGGAAGGCTCGGTGAAGGGGCGGAGACAGTGAATTGGGAATGGTGTTCCCACTTCGGAGGATACCGACATGTACTGATTCTGGTGGAAAAGTGAACGCGGGAACAGTGCTTTGAGGCGTTCTAAGATTACAGGCCAATTGAGACCGCGTGTCCTCTATCCGTTCTATCCGGTGACTTTGTAGCTACCCTACAAGGATCTGTTATCCGCGCCTCCAAGAAGAAATGGACGTTAAAGAATGGGAAGTGTATTGCTAGAAGCTTCCACGTCGTCGACTCTTTTGTCTTGGAAACGCACAGCTGTACAGTCATCATTCGCTGAAAACAACACCGCACCATATGTATTCCTGCGCTGCTCATGGGGAACATAATGATGGCGTTTAAGAAGAAGTCAACCATCACAGGAGCGCTTCACTCGAAGCTCAGGGTTTATTTAAACAATGATGTTCTCCAAGGCAGTTACTCACATGAAGGGTGCCGTTCCCATTTTTAAAGAATTCACCTAGGTGCATAAAACAGCAAGTTATTAGACGGGATATACTCACGGCGGCTGAGATTTAGGAAAGGCCGAGGATTTAATGGTAGCGGTGAGAAAGGAAAATTGAAAATGAGCTCATTTTCCCGCCTCTGGCCACAGCTGAGCGGAGCCTTGAGGATAGCTGAGTCGAAGGCGGAACGCACGGCATTCCTTAAATTTTTAAGACCACGTGGACTGCTTTCGATACCCATAGAGGAACACCATACGATTACACCTAAATAAACGAAAACCTTTGGCAGGCGGGGACGAGAGTTCGATGTTCAGAAACACTTAAACCTTGAGATGGCGTATAAACGCTCGACTACAATGTTGAATAGTTAAGCCTATGTCCTAAACATTCTTCGGCAAGGGTGAGAATGCCTCACAAGATATAGAACTCTTTTGAAGCTTCCCTTCCCATGGAAGCTTGCAGAAAGCTTGCCTGGAGTGATTTCCCTACACACCACGTAGAAGATGCACAAACCCTCTTGTGTTTTGTAGGCACCCTTGGCAACGAGTTTTTTAAACATCACGGAGAATTTTTGTCATCTTTGTCATAGGTATTGGAGTCATAAATGTTGCAAGTCGTCCGCGACATAATAGAGGCACAAATAAAAAATTGGCCACAGCTTCACGTCTATTCTAAACAGCTCCTGCCCCATTCTCTTCCTCACTCAGATATTCAGGCACCCGCTATTTTCAGTTTTATAAAAAAAACCACTGCTTGCGTGGCGAGCAGAATGCACTCTCAACCCTGTACTTTTTCAAAATAACGTAATAAAATTTCTTTAAAACACACTAGGGCATGACATGGCTTTCGCTGTTCGGAAAGGTTTTCATTTATTTAGGTGTAATCGTATTGTGTTCCTCTATAGGTATCGAAAGCCGTCCAAGTGGTTTTAAAAAATTAAAGAATGCCGTGCGTTCCGCCTGCGACTCAGCTATCTTCAAGGCTCCGCTCAGCTGACGCCAGAGGTGGGAAAATGAGCTCATTTTCGATTTTCCTTTCTCACCGCTACCATTAAATCCTCGGACTTTCCTAAATCTCAGCCGCAGTGAGTATATCCCGTCTAATAACTTGCTCTTTTATGAAGCTACGTGAATTCTTTCAGAATGGGAACGGCACCCTTCATATGAGTAACTGCCTTGGAGAACATCATTGTTTAAATAAACCCTGAGCTTCGAGTGAAGCGCTCCTGTAATGGTTGACTTCTTCTTAAACGCCATCATTATGTTCCCCATGAGCAGCGCAGGAATGCATATGGTGCGGTGTTGTTTTCAGCGAATGATGACTGTACAGCTGTGCGTTTCCAAGACAAAAGAGTCGACGACGTGGAGGTTTCTACCAAGACTCTTCCCATTCTTTGACATCCATTTCTTCTTGCAGGTGCGGATAACACATCCTTATAGAGTAGATACAGAATCCCCAGATACAGCAGGTGCACGTGGTCTCTATTGGCCTGTAATCTATAGAACGTCTCAAAGAACTGCTCGCGCCTTCACTTTGCCACCAGAATCAGTACACGAGACGGTATTCTCCGAAGTAGGAACACCATTTCCGCTTCATTCTCTCCTGCCCGCCACCGAGCCTTCCTCGTCGGAGAGATGACCCTATTTAAACCCCACCAATGATGAACGCTGTGCCCAGGCGAAGACAAATTCTCTTGTCGAAATGTTGGCAAGCACCGGCAGATTTTCCCTCCCTTGTTCACTTTGTGATTATCAAGAACCATCGAACCAGCCTCTCTCAGCAGGGACCCCATATTTTAATAGGATATTTTTTAAAAATCAAGTTTACAGTGCACAGGTGTACATTGCCCGCACATTATAAACGGAAAATTTAATCATGCATAGTCAGTCGACTGCACACTGAAAATCACGGTACTTTCTTCTTATAGCCCACTGGCTGCCTGGATGGCTATACACACGGCATCGCTGATGTCACATTTTGGAAGAACAGGAGCAGCTAACCTTGTAAAAAGACGAAAGCTTACAGCAATACATATTCTGCACTTCATGTTTGGTGAACATGAAATTGGTCATGCCACCTGACCAAAGTTTTTGCATAACAGTCGATGCTCCAAATAGTAATTTGATGAAATTTCAAAAGATAGAAGACAACAATGTTGAAGCACTCCCGACGAAGCAAACAGAAGGGACAGCATTCAACAGAAGAGCGCAGATGTTTATAACCCTTCGAAAGTTCTCCACAGACAGATTATAAGGCACGAATCTTTAATCTGTAACAATAAAAGATTAAAAAACTTGCGCAACATGCATTATTCTGAAATATTTGTTGCGACACCGGAGCTACACGCTTTTCGTTTGGTGCAACCACCTGTATAAAGTAATCCCCAGTAATTACGACTCCCTTTAAATGGACCAAAAAAATTTGGGGAGCTTTTTTTAGCACCAGAGTGTCTAGATAAATTTTTATTCCGGTATTATGAAAACTCCCCTTCTGCACAATGGACAGAGCGAATTATAAATTTCACTAGGCCGCACGTAGTCTTCTGACAGGAATAGGCACAACAAGGATTGAAAAAGTTATACAGCCATAGCGGAGTTTTTTTTTTCATTTTCACCCAAGTAAACCTGCTTAACACAGTGCGAAGGAGGAGATCTTTCACTGTTTTTTTTCTTTAGTGCGGCTCCATATTATATACCGAAGAGATAAGGGCCTCGCTGACGCCCCTTTCTGCTTGCTTTATTGCGCAAATCCTTCGAAAAAACCTATAATTTGCAATCTTGTCCAACATTTGTTCGGTGTTGAAGGACAGTTGTGTGCAAGTGGTGTGAGATAGGGATACTGAAATAGGAGATATTGAATCCCACTTTAAGCGCTACCACTTCTGTAAGCGCAATGAATATAATTTGTTGAGCTGAAGGCAATCAGGGACACGTTGTTCAAACAGACACGATTTAGTCTAAATTTCGTAGCATTACAAAGAGCATTAAACAAAACATAAATCAAAGTGCCTTTTTTTTCTCGCTACTTTCTTGTTTGCCAATATCAGTAGCTGTCAGGTACGACTCGTTTTAAGCGGAACTTTCAGCTGGAACTAAGATGCTCAAGAACTGCACGATTTGCCGCTCCCAGTTCAATGCCCTTTCACCTTCCTGAAGTTCCGCAGTCAGGTCCCATTTCCCCGAATACCTGCTCTTATCTTGAGCACTCCCTCATTTCCTGCTGTTTCGCGACTGAGTTCACGTTCCCCTGAATATTCTTCCCCACGTGGCACTTTCACCCACTAGGTGGCTTCTTAGCCTTAGTGGCGTAGCCTGAAAATCTACTCGGTGTACAGCACAGCACTGAAATAACGTTCTTTTACTCATTCCCAATATGATTCATAACATTCACTCGTTTTCAGCATTCGCTCGTTTTCAGCCTCCCCCCCCCCCCCCCCCCCCCCCTCCTTGTACGTTGGTGATGCGGGACAGGCGCTTAGTCGTTTCTGAGTTGTTGAAACGCCTCAAACTAGTTCATATTCTCAGTGCTGCTAAAGATCAATCATTCCTTGCACCCACCGAGGTCTACTATTTGATCATGACATACTCTTCGGCAAACAAGTCGAAATGGAACTCAGAACGAAGAATAAATCGCGAAACAACGTGACGATTTTCAAATAATCCACATAGTATGAGCAATATTTGCAGGGATTTATTTTCTTTTCAACGTTCGGTGAAAATGACGGCGCTATCTACAACCTTCTGTCTTCATTTCCGGAGCTGGTGATGAGCCATACTTGACTCTGCAATTGCACAATATTTCGAGCTCCCTCGGTTCTTGCCACCTTTCCACCTCCCCAGCTTGTTTAGGTGCCTGTAAAGGAGGAAAAACAGTACCTTGAGACTCAAACTATCTACCTCCGGCCACGCATGCACATGCAGTTTTTTCCTCAATCTTTTTCAACACTGAAAAGAAAGCAAGACAGCAAGACAGGGATAGTTACTTTTTTTCCTTTGATCATTCAGTGCAGTCTGTGGCGAAAAATCTTTTCTGGAATTTCTAATAGCACGTATATATTAATCACGAGGGATCAACGATAGTTTCCTGCTGTCTTTACTTCTGTTCATTCGACACATGTCGTGCTCCGGCTTCGACTTTATAAGAGCACGCGATCCGAGATGATTTACCACCTCTGTTTATTCTCTACGAAATCTAATTAGCAGACCGTTATTACTGATATCTACATTCATCGCCCCGTCGCGGTGGCTCAGTGGTTACGGCGCTCGGCTCCTGGCCCGAAAGACGCGGGTTCAATCCCAGCCGCGGCGGCTCAGTTTCGATGACGGTGAAATTCTAGAGGCCGGTGTACTGTGCGATGTCAGTGCACGTTAAAGAACCCCAGATGGTTGAAATTTCCGGAACGCTACACTACGGCATCCCTCATAGCCTCAGTCCCTTTGGGACATTAAACAAGAAAAATACCAATAAACCAAACCAACATTCATCATCATCAAACTGACAACGCTCACAACACGACAAAGGTCTCTCCAATTCACCACCTGACCCTTGCCAACATCTTACTTTCATACGCCCAGCTTATTTTCTGCTGTCCCAAGCCGTACTTGCGTCTTTCTGGGTATCCAGTCTTTTACCGTTCACGGCCATCGGTTTACCGTGCGGAACCCCATTACTCCGCCCTGATTCAGACTAGGATGCAATTACCATGCGTTTGTTCTCTAACCGTCTCTGCTCTCTTTCTCTTTCTTATTGTTGCGCCTATCATTTTCCTTACGACAGTTCGCTTCGTTGTCCTTAACCAAAGTTCAACCCTATTCTTCAGCCACCATGTATCTGTCCCACAGCTGAGTGCCAATAAGATAACGCTGTAATGTGCTTTCACATGAGGGTCATTATTATCGAAGTAGTAAAGCCAGCAATAAGGCTGCCATTGCCTACAGTGTTGAGCTTCACAGTAATGCAGCAGTGTGCGAATACAGAGGGAAGTCTGGCTCTCGGTTGTCTATTTTATTAGGGAATGTCTTGTGAGGCTAGCTGCCAATTGTTTATCTTTTTTTGGTTAATGACGCGAAACACACATACACGAGGAGCGTATTGGAGACGGTGCGTCGTCTGCACGCTTCTGCACGGTAGCAACACATTCATGAGCCAATGATTCGTATTTATTGTTGACTGCGAAATACCACTTCCGGATGCCCCGTAATACTGTGATGGCGGCTTCACATTTTGTGTTAATATATTCTGTTCTAGTTTTTAAAAATTTTGTTGACAGTCTACGTTCGATACTAGTACGCCTTCCTGCGATCTGGCCATACCCTTCTCCCTCCACGATACACCTCCTCCTCTTCTCATAGTGTCTGCCTTCTTGGTGGTTCTCGTCTAAACTACTCAGTGGTTATGCCTTACGCTCTCGACATAGTTACAGGGTGACCACCCGGCTGTTGCTGACACCTCTGCTCTCACGATACGCTCCTACTTCCCAGTAATCACCCTGCGGGTGGCTTAGATTCGACTACCCACCCATTATGCATTCCTCCGCTCCCGTCACATCCTCCTTATTCCACAGTAACCACCTGCCAAGGGATTGTCCATCTTAACGAACCCACCGGTTACGCTGACTATTACTACTGCATACAACTGGTACTACGACGCCAAACCAATTAACGGGCTTTTAACTGTAGAAAGACACTTCCGCCTCTTGTCCAACGCAGTTAAAGACACAGCCGCCGCTTTGCCTTAGTGGTTACGATGCTTATTTGGTGAGCCCAAAGACACGGGTTCGATCTCAGCCGCGGCGGTCGCATTACGATGGTGGCCAAAAGCTAAATGACCGTGTACCGTGCGATGTCAGTGGACGATAAAGAGCCCTCCGTGGTCGAAATTACCCGAAGCGCTCCACTGCATTGTCTCCAGCAGCCTAAGTCGCTTCGGGACGTTCGGGACATAAAACGAAACCGTAAAATTTCACAGCGTACAGCCGAGTCACTGAAATACTTTGGTATTTGCATAACACATTAAATAAAATGTTTTCTTTTTGTTTTTTTTTGGCACAGTTGAACGAAGGAGATAAAAAGCGTGCACGGTTCCGGAGTTCATTCATGAGAAGCAATCAGTTGATAGCATTTAGGGGGGGGGGGGGGGGTCTCTCTGAGGAGAAGGGTGTCTCTTACACTTGACGGCGAGCTTGATGGATGCGGACAGAGCGAGCAGCGGCGTTTTCAGCACGACCGAAGCTCTGGCAGCGATGCTCCCCAGCAGGTCAACCACGGCACAGGCGAGCACGTTGATGAGGCTAGTGGGACCCGAACCGAGGAGGGCGTTCAGGAGACACTGCGGACAGAAGAATTTATGTTTAGTCATTTCTTGAAAAGTTTGCACAATATTTCGTTTTTATCGGTGGCTCCTGTGAGGAGCTCTTCTGATTTAAATTATTTAGATTGCTGTTTTCATGCGCTGCAGTACCTATAAACTTGCGGTGGTAACTACGCACATGCTACGAAAAGATGCAAGTGTAGTCAGCTTCAGTTATGTGGGCAGCAATAGTCGTACGGAGTAATGGTATGAAGAATCGCATTAGCGTAGAAGTTCTGGTGCACTAAGGTCTTGTGTTTCTCATTTCCTCTTTTAGAGGACTTATTTTTGGAGAAAAGAAATCACCACGCATGAGCTGCCTCTGGACTTAGTGTAATTTCTCAGTGTACTGTCTGGGCCTTGCAGTAGAAGTTAAAGACGCTGTAGAGATGAGGCGTTAAAGCCAAGAATGCACCCTGGGTTTCACGTGCTAGATTTTCGGCTCACATTTATGGCAGACACTTCAGAACTTCAAAGGTATAGTCTTACCACGAGAGCGTCGATCAGTTTTCCAAGGAGCTCGTCCTGAAAGGAAAAAGACGTGCGGTGTTAAAAAAGAGTAATGCTTTGAAATATTGATAACAGGACCAAATTCAGCAAAACCGGATCATAAGTCACCATCACATTGTTGGGCTGCTGGTTAACGTCAGTGAAATTTGTATCTTTGCTATGTTTTTTAGGGCGTACTGAAAAATTCTGCACGAAGTGGCTGCCAAGTTTGCGGCACTTTTGGATTGCTATGACTAGTATAGCCAAAAGTTCGTTAAGTTTCGATCGAGCCTGTTTCCTGGCTAAACATGTTGATGCCTAGTAGTTACCGACTAAAAACCTAGACCGTGGCACAGTATTATGCATCTAGCCGGTTGTGCTGATTGTGAAGTCGAGCTAGCCTGATGCGTTCTGCATGCTAATTAAAGCACAAACGGAGATGTCATTTGTTTAAATTTTTTCATTGCACTGCAAGGAGGCTATAGCAATCCGCGAACTTCGTCGAATAAGTTAAGCTGCTAGTCAGCGTGTATTCCTACGTCCATGCTTCAGGTCGCGCTGCAGCTTGTGGAATTTATTTTAAAACAACTCTCCAAAAAATCACTTCTGCTTTTTACCCTACCCATAAAGTTAAACATGCCGAAACGAGGCAAAAATTCCAGTTCTTCTACATTGGAGTGTGAATTTCATCCAGAATAGCGCTAAGTAGTGAAATGCTTAGCAATAGTTCCTAGATTTGTGTTGCGCTGCTTATTTTTGTTCGCTTATTTTGGCTTAATATCGCAGGCTTCCGCAAGGTACCTCTGCAGTGTGAATCGCATGTGTAATGCATCATTCGATGATTTACACGAAGGTCCAGAACTGTAATCATGCTGCTGAAAGTACCCTTTGTGCGTGTTGAACTCTGAAGGTTGTGTGCTAAGTACAGTTCGCCCTGTTTCTTCACCAGGAATATTCCCCAACTACCCCGAACTCCTCCTTTGATAGTTAAAAAGAAAGACCTACGTATAGCTTAGTGTTGCCTCTGCTTCCTTATCGATGACGTGGCAATACGCGATGTGAAGTATTTCTGTCTCCCTGAGAGTATGTCACGCCAGGGAAGTGTCCCTTGGTCGAATGTGAACTCGAACGCGGCACCTCATAGCTCCACAGCTGGCTATATTCAGCAGCAAGCCACGGCTTGGGCATACCGCGATTGGCAATACCGCGGAGATCTAACGCCCGGGAAGACTTGAGTGGTAGCATAGACAGGCCCACTCCTACGTGGCAGAAAGCAGGCCCTGAATTTGATAGCGTGCACCGAAACAGCCCTGCATCATCCTCTCAACGTTGTCCGGCTGTGCGAATAATTTCAGACCGAGTAATCTTTCCAGCCTCGCAACCCCGCTCCCCCCCCCGGCCTCTCAATGACATAGTCGCGTAATGGTATGATCAGATTATTTCCAAACGTGGGAAATGCTTTCGGGAAGACGCTCCCAAGAAATTTTTTTCTTAACTTAACTCGTACTGTGTTTTAGTGCTTAACTAACAATAGGATCTACGTTACAACCAAATTGCGGGAGACAAAGGCGCACGCGAAACAATTGATTTTAATGTGCGGGCTTACCGTCGCAAGGTCGCCGTTCTTGCATAGCAGCAGGGTGTTGGTGAGGCACTGGAAAGAAGTCATTTTAAAAATATTAATGCACTGCGTGAGCCTTTCGTGTCTGAGGCCACCAGGTTGTTATCGTAGAACAGGGATACATGCGATGTTTCCCGTGATCATCTGAGATTGACGTATTCACGGAACTTTTCTTACATGGGCACCATTTACCCGGTTTTGAACATGGGACTTTATTGAAGGTGAACAGAGCAAGGAAGAGGGGCATAGTACATCTTAGCTGAAACTTTCTATGTACATTATCTACCCTACTGAGAGCGTTACATTGATGGGCTGAAATGATGAGACTCCTTAGCTCCAAACAGCTCCAGATAGCTCCAAACAGTTTTCGTTCTTAGTTAAAGTTTATTTTTTCTCTCTTAGTGGCTATGTCGGTCTTGTCTAGGTCCCAAAAGATGGATTTATTGATGATAAAATTATATTTTAAAGGGAAAATATTTTCACCCGCCACTTGATTCAAACTCGTCGTGTCAAGACCAGAAGGCACTTCATTATCACCGCTTGGAAATGAATGCCGCGGTTGACGAGCCTAAGATATCCTCGTTGAAGTAAGCCCTGATCTTGTCGAATGTTGAGAAAGCAACTGGTAGGCCGTTGACATTATTTCATTTGAACATCTTCTATTGCTTGTCATAGCTATATTTTGAGTGAATTAGCCTGTTCGTTAATAGAACGAGAAAATCAACTCCTTATAGGGCGACTTCGATTGTTCGCCCTTTGCGTCAGAAGCGGGATGAACGACATCGAAAGTTAGACGATGCACTAAATACTTTAGCGCTCGTGCTTGGATTATGGCTAGGCTATTGGTAAGTACTTTTAACACAGTCTTTCAAGGAATTTTTGCTGTGCGGATGTCTTAATTTGGTGAGGTCATCGGTAAGTTCTGTTGGACCAACCTTTTGCGAATGCATGCAGTGGATATACTTCGTGACTAGGTTTTCGATAAGTTTGTATGGCGGTCCTAAAGAAATTTATAGAAATTGGATGCTTTGTTTACGGCCAGGTCATCGGCATGTAAGTTTAGCGCTATTTTAACCAATGCATGTAGTTCCGATGCTTTGGGTATGGCGATGAGCTCAGTAAGCTGTTTCGCAGCAGTCCTTTAAGGAATCCATGGTGCGTGAATGGTTTATCATCTGGAGTACGTTAAGTTCATTTAGCGCAATTTTTAAGAAATTGTTAGACTACGCATGAATTCATTATGCACAGCTCATCGATATTTACTTTTAGCGCAGTGGTTATACAATTTTGAGAGAGCGGATGATTTCATTACGGCGATGAAGTCGCTAAGTTCTTTTAGCGCGAACTCAATCTACACGTTCCGAGCATTCTTAGAAACTTCGATTTATTGCCCTGTGTGGCCGATTTCTCTAATTAAATCGAATTAATATCTGGCTCCCGCCTTTATTTTTTGAATTCTCCCCGTACGGTGGGCGGAGTCGACCAACGCGTGGAGTGCTTACCACCCACTCCCGTGGCGGCTTGCCACTCTGCCATCGGCGGAGTAATACGTAGTAACCCGTAGAAGCAAATAGTCCGCGAGTATTTTTATTTCTGCGGGCTTATTTTCCGGCTATATTATCTGCGAATGAAATTATTTATTCACAGAAACCTAAAAAACAAAATAAAGCGAAAGCAAAGCCTCCACGGAGCTGGCTGAAAGGCACTCCACGCGTTGGTCGACTCCGCCCACCGTACGGGGAAAATTCAAAAAATAAAGGCGGGAGCAGGACGTTAATTCAATTTAATTAGGGAAATCGGCCACACAGGGCAATAAGTTTCTAAGAATGCTCGGAATGTGTAGATGGCGTTCCCGCGGCAAAAAGACGAGTTCAGATTCCTCTTCAGTGCACCTTTAAGGAATTAATGGAGTGCGGATGGTTTGATTTTGGCCCGGCTATCGGCAAGTTTTTTCAGCGCTCTCTGAAGAATTCAGACAGTTCGAATGCTTTCGTTGTTGTCAGGTGACGGCTAAGTAATTTTAGCGCAATCTTTTGTGGCGCGCACTGTCTGATTAGCATAATGAGGTGGGTAACTTATTTCTGCGCAGCATTTAAAGAACTGATAGTGTTCGTTCGGATGCTTTGAGTATGTCCAAGACATCGGTAAGTTGTTGTAGCACAATCTTGTAGGAAAACACGCAGTGCTGATGCTTTGATTACTGTGTTGAGTTCAGTAAGTTCTTTTAGCGCAGTTTTTAAGGAATTCGTCGAGCGTACGCGTGCTTGGTAAAGGATGAACAATATGAAGTCCTTACTTGACACTTGTCTTTGATTTTGGGCAACGGGCTTACTGAGTACTGAGGATAATGTTGATAAAGAGAACTATAGGCAAAGCACCATGGCCCCTTTTCAAAATACGTTATAATGCCTAGTGTTAATGGTTGATTTACGAACACAAGCTGCAGACTGGTGCTGTTTCTCATAATATTCGAGGTAAAGATTATTTAATCATGCGCTCATTCAGTGCCGCGTGGGTAGAAAAAAAAAGAAAAGAAAGAAAGAAGTATCGAAGACGCTTATGCTTACCTTTCCGAGGTTGAGGTTTCCTGGAAGAGTAACCTTGATCGGTTTTGCAGGTTTGGCTTGCGGTAATTATCTTCTGGCATCCGGGCACATTTGTCACACAGCACAAAGGCTTTATTAGGCTCGTGAGGAGGGAGCTCAAACCTGCACCGACATAGAGAAATTTCGTTGTAAGAGAACTGTGTCGTTATTAAGGATTTTGACATGATCTAATAAATATAACCACGATTTTTTATAAATGGGCTTCTTGAGGTAGGAAGGCAGCTTTTGCGGTGCAATAATACCTGTTTTTATTGGCTTTCAAAAACAGATGAATTAGTTTTACAGGTTGGCTGCCGAACTAATTTGTGATAAGAAACTTTATAACTATCAGAGATAGGCAACTAGTTGCAACTAGATATGTTTACCCACTCTTTAGTAACAGCCATATCAGTTTTTCTAAATTTAGAAAACGCAATTTCCCTCGCCATCGTGGCTGGTCAAAATTTTGAGGCATCTTGCGAAAATACATGCGTTTTCGAAAGCATGCAGAAAAAACAACCCCTCCAGTGTACCTAGCTAGTAAAAAAATTCAAATTTTGTCGAGCCGCAGCGCCAACGCTAATCGCGTTTTCAAAATTCTAAAAACTGATATGGGTATTACTAACGATCAGATACAAACCTCTTATTGCCACCAGTAGCCTAACTGTTTAAGTTAAAAAGTTAATTATCACTAATAAGCCAAGCGCCTAATACGTTAACATTATTATCCTCATTTCTAATGTGCCGCAGAAGGCGCTTTGAAACCTAGAAAAGCCTGTTTTTTTTTAGTTTTCTTCACCTTTGCGGAAAGACCTCGTATTGTCTGCATATATTCTAGCCCTCTAAAACTTTGCGACAGATGTCTCGCATAAAATTTGGTTATTGACTGCAAATACAGCCATTGCGTTTCCAGAACATCACATTCTCGCATCTTTCATCTCGTTATCCGAAAAGAAAGAAATAAAAACTGGCCCTTTCCCAAAAATGCAAGCACTGCCATCTTTTATGGTGATCTGCACGCACTGTTAAGCTGCTTCTTCAAAGTGAAGAAATGCAGAATGTTTCTAAATTTGGCCTTGATTCCTATAGGCTGCTGAGCTGCCAATAAAAATTGCGCTAAAGAATACTTTTTGACGGAAGGCGCGTCAATATGCCTTCCTGTAACAGTTAAAGGCAGCAGCACCTATTGCCAGGAGCCGATCACTACTCACAGATAATAAGTGAAAGGGCAGATTCTACTATTTTTTTTTTTCATTTTCGAAGCAGTATCATATCGCTGCACTACGGAGAACCTTTCATGGTTGTGAACTCGCTCCTTTTAGGGGCCGATGTGCTAGCGGTTTTCAATAGTAAACAATATGTCCCGCATTAGCTCTTTTAAAGAAAATGCTAATAGAAAAGGCAAATTCATTTATAAGGATTCTACAGACCATTGAAATGTTCGCGGATACGGGATAAGGCATACTGCGGACCCTTGAATGGCAATAAATACTCAGCCTGGAGTAGCCTCAAATTTTAATGTGCGTGGGAAGTTTATGGGAATAAACCTTTTTTTTGTAGATACCTGCACTGCATCACACTACAAATTATGCAAACAGAAATGACTGCACTCGCAGAACCGCCATTGCACGTGTACTCAGCATACTGAACCAACTTACTCAGGCCCAAGGCGCTAAGCACGATTTCGAGGATTTCCAGCAAAGCAGCCAGGGCGCCCAAGACGTTCAGTTCAAGCAGTGCGTCAATCAGACACTGTAAAGCAATAAAAATACTGTAAACTTTCATGTCACTCCTTGTTGATGTTTCGCTGTAGTGGGATTTATATTTCCATGCACAACGACACTATTCTTCTTCAGTATTCTCTTTTATGCAAAGAAAACATAACTGGCGTGAGGAAACCGCATGCAAGCACTTCTGTTTACGCGAGTCTGGTGGATATGAATTGACAAGAGCGCAATAATGAACGCATGCATGTTTCTATGTGTACGTATGTACGTATGTATGTATGCATGCATCTTATTCGAAAATTTTAGTAAGCTCGTAATGGATCTACTAATACATTACCATCAGTATTAATTTGTTCTGTAACTTTTGTTAGCACGTTTTTTCGGTAATCACAATAGGAAGAACTTGAAAACGAAAAGCATAAACAGATCGTAATCGTGGAGGACGCTTTACCTTAAAATGTTGAGACGCCTGCCGAAAACCAGACTCGCTACACCAAATGTCACGTATTGATGATTACGGAAATTATCGCTTCATTCTGCATTATTCGAGTAAGATCCGATAAAAAGATAAGAACGAAGAGTTCATGCAAAGGACATTTCCTCGTGCCTAATAGCTTCAACATCCACACCCTATATCAATGCAAATGAAAAACGTTGGTTCCCCAAAATATCATACAGCCCTTGTACTATCATACAAGGCCCGTTTTGGTACCATTGAATTTCACGCTTCAAAAATACTTTTACTGGAATCACATGGGAAGAGCAAACAGAAAGGACTGCGGATGACCTACAGTCGAGGTCAAACGCAAAGCTGTACTCACCACTACGATCTTTACAACGGCCGCCAAGATGTTCTCCTGTGTCGCAAGATGCGAAAGGGTGGTAAACAACTGGTGATCACAATCAGTTAAATCAGAACACTATAACCCAAGCAGCACGGGTAGCCGGCCCAGAATTGCGAATGGATGGTTTTAGTCTTCTTTTTTGTAGCACCGGCCTTTGCCAGTATATTTCCAATACTGAGCCGATTATTCGCGCTGCTAGGGATTATATACGGTATGTTTGACAAGAATATCTGCCACAAAAGGAGAACAAGAACACATCACTGCAATAAAATTGAATCCCTTCGTTTACAATCCACGCTTCAATGATTAGTGAGGACTGATGTCAGCTGGGTAGCGCAAGGATTAGATATTCCTTGCGTGCTTTCTTTCCTTCATTGTTCACACGCATTTGGGTGTTTTTGAAGTAGCATTCATAATCTGAAGTTATTTTCATGACACCCTCTATATGCAAAGTGTTGACGTATTTCCTCGCGTCTTTGGGGGTTAGGTCAGGTATAATTTTTCTCCCTTTTCTCTTCTGTGTTGCAGTAGAGCCTGTAAAAGCAAATTGTTTTCAATAATGTCCACTGCAGTTTAGCGCATGCGTAAGAAGCACTTCGAAATGAGGTGATATATCTTCGCTCAGTCTTCCGAGGCGACTGGCTGTAACGCGCGCTACTATACGACTGTATGGCATACACTAGCTCAGAAGAACCACGTGCTTTGTGGATATGTAGTAATCTTAAAGTTAAGTTCATATTTTGCGGCATGTAGAGTGAGGTGTTCGCATTGTCATGTGCTCCTCCGACAAGGTGCTTCAATTGGATCCCATCTAGCCTGGATATTTGTGTTGCGGCGGCATGATAAATGTGCACGATTCTCCGGAAAACTTGTGAAGGCGCTCAAAAAATAGGGCACTCAAGGAAGATTGGACTACTACGTGGATTTAAGCTTCCAGATTTATCAGGCGAGCATTCGTTTTAAATTCACAAAGATAAATTAGCTAATTTTTTATTATTTTGTTCGGAGCAACACTTTCGAACGAAAAGTCCAGGACGAAGCGGAGAATGCCCATTAAAATCCTCTTACGGCGGTGGCTTTCCAAAGTTTCACTGTCGAGTGTACCGGTGTTGCATAAAGCTTAACAGCTCCCCCCTCGATCACAGCGGCGGACGTGCCACGTCCTGTAGTACCGCTATGGCACGCGGAACTTTATCGAACGGGGAGGGTGGTATCTTTTAAAGCGAAAGCTTTTAATGGCTCATACTGTCTGCAAAAATTCTGTCACACTACAGCTGTCAGTCAAACTGATGACGTCATCGGTGGTGTAGTATGTCGTAGCCTTGAATGCTCATGTTTTGGTTATTAAGTACATTGCGTAGTCATTTTTCATTATTTGGTGAGTTTGTCATTAAATAGCATTAGTCAATAATTAGTAATTAATCATTATTTAGGTGTGAAGTCTTTCAGTGGTGATGTCATCAGCGCCACTGCTCATGCCACTGAGAGTCGCTTCTGCCTACTGCGCATGCGCTTGCCGCTACGTGGCGCCACCATCACCCGCCAATTTAAGCGGGCACGCCAGTCGCCACCGGACGCCTCCGAAGCGCTCCCCCGTTTCTCCGACGAGCAAACGTACTCGCGCTGTAGAACGTTAACGTGAACGCCGTGAGCAATAGAGGCAGTCAAAGCGGTGGGGAAAAGGCTTTCGCTTCTACGCACTTAAGAAACTCAAAGTGACCCCGAATTTTTTCATTACCCTCGCTTTCTCAACAAAAAAAAAACGGTGAATGCAGTAGCAATATGTACGCTTTCTGTTCTCAGAGGGCGTCCACGCGCTATTTTGCCTACTTGACGTCCTGAAAGTCAATTTTTGTTCGCGGAGTAAACCTTTTCGTTCTGTTTCCATCGGACAGGAGGCATAAAGGTTCTCCTTTGATTCCGGAGGGTTTCAGTCTGGCGCGAGAGATTCTAAATGCCACTCGTAGAAGCTTCCTATTGCGTACATTGTTCATTCTGTCTCACTGACTCCAGCCCATATTACCAATTGATGCATGCTGCTGATTAGGGAAGGTGACTGGTCAAGCATTACCACAGATCATTTTCACGCGAACAGCAGCTATGACCAAGTCGATAACGCATCCACTTCCTATGCGGATAATGCGAGGTTCTATTCCAATGGCAGCCAGGTTCTCTCAAGTTTTTAATTCCTGAAAACGTTTCACAGGCACTGCACTCAACTTCTTTAGCCAGAAAGACCTAAAGAATGAGTCTCTGACCCCACCTTGCGGAGACTATATAGGTTTGGCGTGCTTCTCTTTGAAGGCCAAACTTCTGTTGATCCGTTAAAATAAATGCGCATTCCTTCCACTTCACCAAGACCATTTTCTACATATACAACTCTTCTTTCTTTTCGCTGCGTTTAAAGCATTTGATAAGAAGGTTCTTACCACAGTAGCAGTACACAGATCCAGGGAAGTGCCGAGGCACTGCAATAAACAAAGATTCTCAAATTAACTCAATGTTTTCAAAGGCTGCGGTGTATTTCATACTATTCACTGCCTCAACGACAGAAAATCAAAATCCAATCAAACCTAAAGCTCGCAGCCACTAGCTTAGGGTAAGCGTTTGCAGAGTTGAAAAGGATTCGCTGAGCATATTCAGAATTTAGATTTTTTTTAGAATACCACCCACAGTAATTATTTTTCCGATAATAGCAGCACCTTATATTCAAGAGAATTGCATAACCATAACCTATACTTTTATGTTTCGAAGGTGACAGAAAATCACAAAGTGCTACATGAGTGAGTGCTTTTGTTAAGAGATTTTAAAACCAGATGCCTACATGCAAATCGGAAGTGACAGGATAGAGGTTTATTGTTTCACAAAAAATTAATCAAACTTGAAATCTTTATTAAATACGTTAAATATTTATTCTTTTCCAAAAAAATTATTAAAATTTAAATTGTTATTAAATATTTTGAATAAAATAACAATAACTTTCCCGTTTATTTTTGAAATGACACAGTTAAAAACAGACATGCATGTATTCGCATGGCTGTTCCGTGCTTACGTTCCTGCCGTTTCGTTTATGAACTTATGAATACCTTCAAATATTTTCCTCAAACTGTCCAACCAACTTGTAGCAGTGTAATATCAAAGATGTTGACTTAGTTGTACGCACGTGTTCAAGGTTCAAGATGTTGGGAAGAGTTGCATTGAGGCAGCCAGCTGCAAAGCAAACAGCTAGTATCAAGAAAACGTCCTTAAAATTGCTTCCTTTTTGAATATGTTCCATGTAGCAAAAGTGGTAATGCAGCGCCAAGAGACGCGGCATGCGCTGAAAAGGAGGATCAAACAATAGACTTTCGGCTCATTCATTAACAAAGCCAAAAAACTAGTACTCATGGAAAGCTTGCGCAGACGGTTCTCGGAAAAGTCAAGAAGCCGGTATGAATACTCAAAGTCAGCATAAAAATTGGTTTATTAGTTTTTTGGGGTTTCACGTCCCAAAGCGACTCAGGCTATGAGGGGCGCCGTATTGAAGGGCTCCGGAAATTTCGGCCACATGGGGTTCTTTAACGTGCACTAACATCGCACAGTACACGGGCCTCAAGAATTTTTGCGTCCATCGATATTCAGCCGCCGCGGCCGGGATCGAGCCCGCATCTTTCGAGCCAGCAGCCGAGCGCCGTAACCAATGAGCTAACGCGGCGAGGCAGTCAGCATAAAGAATATGCACACTGGCGAATATAAAAAAATTAAAGCGATGCTTGAAGGGAAGGAGGGGAGTAACATCGCGTTGGCTTTATCATCTAATTTTTATTCAAAGTAAAAAGCAAGATTTTATGTCTCATTCAGCTACAGTTCGGAATATTCTGAGGCATCGCGCCGTTCAAACGCTTTTGCGCAACGAAATAAAGGCAGCAAAACTAAAATACTATTAGAGTAAAAAAAATGACTGAGTGAGAACGAAGTTGCTCACCGTTTTACTCTGCATATTCGGCGACACGCAGGCGCTGTACAGCAGGCACCCGATATACGACAGCAGTGATTTTTTATTACTTAAAAATATGTCTATTGAACTTTTATGTATTGCAAGCCGTTTTTTCCTGCTCTTTTATGGATAAAAAGGAGAATCTTCTGGATAAAACTTCACTGTACGAAACTATTACGGCCACAAGATTTACTTTCGCTTTCTACACTATCTGAAGAAGCGTTGCTTGCCTTAGAATCAAACCGATTCGTAACCCCGAGAGGAAGGTCAAAATGACACTCGGGGAGAGAAACATGCTGCTTTACTCATTCGCATTCATTTTACCGCTTCCATGTAGCTGCAAGAAAAATGTTAGCTTTTTCATAAACTTCTTTTTTAATAAATAGATTATAAGGAAGGAAAAAAAATAATTATGACGGTCAAGGAGTTATTGTAGAGTTTCTCGTGCGGAACGTCGGGAAGATGGGATTTGTGGTGTGGGGAAAGAAGGAGGCGTTGGTGCCTCGTGAGTGCAAGAGAAGCTCCATGCTTGCATAGAGGCAGAGCCACACGGTGCAAAAGAGGTAGGAGGGGACACGTTAGATACGAGCAGTCTGGCCGCCGTGAGAAAATGCGTTCAGCTGCAAGGTTCTCACAGTTATTATGCGAGGCGATGAGCTGCGGCTCGGTCTTGACAAACAGCATAATAAACACTAACTCTCCCCTTCCGTTAAGCCTTTTTGCCCTACCTTCCCGTAATACCAGACAAGCATCGAATTGTAAATTTAACCTTCCAAATGTAGCAATGTATATGGTGAACGCCGGATAGAGTTCAGTGGAGCAAAAATATGAAACGGATTCCCCATCGAGGTAAAAGTAGCCAGAAATTTTAAAACGTCTTGCAAACTGCATTTCAAGTCTAGTAAAATTTTACCTGAAACTCTTGTTTTGTGAATTCTTGACACCTCATTTTTCTTGGTGCTCGGTTTTGGTATGTTTTTTCATTCTATTCTGTGTATTCTTTTCTTATCTTTGTGTTTTTTCAATTTCGTATTTTTGGTATTCTTTGGACTCTTCTTGAAGTCTCCTTATTCTTGTTTTTTGCTGCGTTTCATTTGTAACCTGCACTATTGTGTATAACATGATTAAGTTTTTAGTCTTCTATGCTCTGTAAGTAACTGTAAGTAAGTAACTCTGTAACTGCAAGTAATTTTTGTATTGGACCGGCCACTAGCTTTGTAGCTATCGGTCCAAACAGTGTTTGTGTATATCACCTGTTCTCGCAATAAAGTTTCTGTTATAAAAAAAAAGACTGCAGTGTATTGTGCGTACTTGCGTACTGAAGTAGAGCTTGACCATGAAGACTCTCTGTCGATGAAGCGTTTTAGGAGGACGAAAGCAAGCGCTTATGGACGTTTTTCAATTAGTTTGTTCGTAGGAAAATTCTGCCAGCTTCATACAAGATAATTACCTTATTGATTTGGAAAGGGCAGTTCTCTTTATTTTTTAGTGTTGCATGTAAGATTGTGTGAGCAAGAAATCCAATAATCTCCGTTAGTCGTGAGGGAGAAATAAACACAGCAGAAAGATAGAAAAAAGAAACCCCGTGAGAAACCTTACAGTTCATGTGAGCGTAAAACATTCAATAAAACAAAAATCTCTACACGAAAGCTTGAAATGGCTCTAAGGAGAGGCCCCCTAAACAGTATAACTCTTGTTCCTTACATACATATAATAAGCATTTAGCGTACGACTGGTAAAAGACTACAAAAGACCTAGACGTATTGTATGTGATAGCGGAAGTCGAAGAGCAATGAAATGCACTAAACATATTTTTTGCTAGCGTTGCTTTCCCTCAAAGAGAAAAACTTTTTTGTAAAGGACAGTACATTAGCGTGGCCTCCGCTTGAGCAGTCCAGTCTTGATGTTGTCTGGTGCCACCATGTTCAGGCACTGGCAAAGGAGTATTTGTTCCGCTGTTGTAAAGGTCGCACTGTAGTCACAGCGCTCTCTACCCTAACGCAAAAAACATTTATCGTTTTGCACTTCTTTAATTCATTTTCCTCCCCTCATATTAACAGCCCCACTAACTGATGCGCAACCATGCATGTTACTCCTTACATTTTATTTCCTGGGGTCCAAATTCTGTCCTGCTTATAAGTCTCTCTTCCACTCTCTCCTTGACCGATCCGCCAGCATGGGTATGTGCCATCAAATGCCCGAACAACTACACGAACAACAGCAAAAAAATTTAAAAACATCCGCCTTACAGCCACTGCTCCCCAGGGCAGCAGGCATCAGCAGGGCCAGGATGAAGATCACGGGAGCCATAGTAGAAGCCTGGGATGTAGTCAGCCTAGGATCACTCTCTTCGGTGCAGGAGACGAGGGTGAATTTAGAGGTTGATGAGAAGCTTATTTATAGGGCTCAGGAGCCAGGATCATTTCTTTAAAACACGTGTAGCCGCGAGTGCTCAAAAACACCCAAAATTAGAAAGATCAGAAAAGGGTATAGGCGCATAGCCTGCACCAGCTCGAAACATCTAAATCCAGCTGTTGGGTAATGAGCTCGAGGCAGATGCAGAGCTTGAATGACAGGATTTCCTGCTTTGCTTAACATTTGCTCTAGAAAATGTGGGTCCCGGATGTTATTAGCCAATTTTTCAGAAGCTCTAAAGCGGGAACCGGTAAGTAGCAAAAAGCACAGCCGCGTCCTTGGAGTTTGAAAATAGTCCTTTCGGCTTTAAAGCTATAGAGCTTGGTGTTTTGTACACCCACGTGCCCCAAACCCTTTCCGTACAGCTTGTTTTTCGCAAAGTGAAGGACAATACAGGATTAGATACAGTGGCGTAGATAGCGTCGTTAGTCAGGAAGGCCCATCAGGTGCATGGCGGGAGCGCTTCGCTGTTCGAGCCAATTAACGTCTCAGTGGAACGATGCAGGACACCATATCGGGAGTGAAATATACTTCCTGCATCTGGGACATGCCTTGCTGTGTTCATAGCAGTATCACAGGGGGTTGCAAATGCAGTTGGCGCGAACCAACTTTTTATTACATTTTCTCTGCGGCCTCCAAACTGCTTCGCGTGGAGCGAGCAGTAAACAGTACATTTGTCATCCCTCAGGCATTTAACGAGGGTCTGCTACAACCGGCTGTTTTTCAAAATTCAGGTAATACTGCCGAAGTAACATACCATGCAGAACTACAAGGGGTATCATGCACTCAAGGACAAAATGAAAGAAGACGGACGAAACCCGAAGTAAATAGGCAAACGCTGCAATAAACTTGGGTACTTTCTTAACCACATTCTCAAAGAAGGAAATTGGGCAGCATTTGAAAGTTGGTCCACCCAGAAATGTCCGATAGCAATCCCCAAACTTGGAAGTGCGATCATCCTAGGAAATGAAATAAGACGGATTTGTGTAGTCAAATGGATGGTTTGAAAGGGGAGGAACTCAGCGATTTGGTGTAGCCTCATCTTATTATAGAACGAAAGGTACTCGGATATTCTAGTCCTCACATTTTAATTTTGGCGGTGCAGATGACGTCACGAGAATCTCGATCACACGGAAAAGGCGGGTGGTTTTAGCAAGACGACTACTTAAACGCCATCATCACAATAAAGAAGAAATAGAGAGCGATCATACTCCCGCGTTAAGCAAATTAGTGCAGATGAATGGGGAGATGTGTAAATCCAAGTATGAAAACGGTACTAGTACCCTCGACTACTTTACTTCCTAGAATCATGCAACATTTTAGGGGGCCTTAAATAAAATTGTTTCGGAATATATGAAGTAAGAATTTTATTACATCAGTCTTTGATCATCAATGCAAATGCAGCGAGAGAGCGAGAGGACCTGCTCGTGCAGTGGCTGTGAGTATGCCGCAAGTGTGGCTTTCTAAAATTAAAACCATCAGCCTTGAGGACTGCAATTCATTGCTTAGCCTTCGTATCTGTGAAGTACACTGAGTACCCCTGAAATTTAGTACAAGAACATTGTGGCACCATAAATTGTTTTTATGCCGTCCATCCCTAAAAAAGAAAGCGAACTTGAGCAAATTTTACCAAGTCAGACGAACGAAATATGCAAACGTGAATATTGCAGTACAGGTTCAAAGCGCCGGTGTGCTTTCTTGAGACTAGAGAAATACCACTACACATATGGCGCTTCTAAATCTGCTCATAATCTCCATCGCTTTGCCAGAGTAAAAAGAAATCGGCTCAAGCACACACGAAAGAAATTATTGATTTTTTAATTTTTTCCGTGATATCACTTCCTTGTAAGGATTGAGGAGAAGATAAGCTTCTATCAGGCAACAACAAAAAAATATATGCCATGCTTGTTAGCCCACGATCTCTTGAGCATAAACAGTGACTTTCCGAATTCGTAGGTATACATTGATTAGGCTACACGAAGGGAGTGTTATGCGGCTATGTACTTGCCCAGCACTGCAATATTAGCGAGAAGATGTAAGCTCATTCATAACTGAATGTAACGTAGTAACAAAGCTGTAGATGCCGCTCAAAGGAGGTTCTCCAGCCATAGGCGTTGACTATTTTCATGAGAACGCAATTAATTCGTGTTTAATCCCCTGCCATTTAGACTAGCATGGCATCCACTTAACCGCTGATTAACCAGAACGCCATGAAAACGGACCGGCGCCACTGGCTAACCAAAGCAGGAAAAGTTTTTGCAAGCTTTCGGCTTGGATGTTTCTGTCATAAACTTTATGGAAAAAGTATGAATGCACTAAGCGGTGGCGAACCGCGGTTAATTTCTTGCTCTGGCACTTATCTTACTCGCGTGTTGCTTCGCTGGACGGGTAATATGCACTACTCGCATTACAGTGGTGCGGAACGTACCCCCGAACGCTTCAGGTGGTGGCACCCTGAGTTTAGCAAAGTAAGATGGCAGGATGGAGGCGAAAAAATGTGGCAGTGCAACATTCAAGCTAAAAAATGATTTCTGGGATATTTCTGTACTATTCAGAAAAGAGTTCCCCCTTCGCTAACCCACCCTCTAACGCCCCGACTAGTCCCTTCAAGAAGACAGCCATCACGTGGCAAACGATATTTTTCAAACTCGCTTGGTGGTTATTAAGGAAGCTCTCAGAGCCATTCAGGTTTTCCAGGATTCATGGTAACCAGCGAAATGCGAAGTGAAGAAAGTGGCTCACCAACATGGGGTACCAGTGGTGTCTTCCGTTCCAAATCAGCTCCTCCAACTTTTCTCGCGGGCACCCCCTGTTAAAAGTATACAGCCTAAGGGGTTTGCTTGGGAAGCCTTCAGCGGGCCTGGTTATAGATATACAACGACCGTAATCTCTCATATCCTCAATAATCTCTCAATCTTCCCTCAAATCCTAATCCTCCCAAGTTTTGGATTGATAGATGTTTTCGGCAGCCCCGCCGAACACCTTAGAAACGAAGCACTCGGGTTGTATACTTTTGACGGGGGCGGTACTTCGTAATTTGGAAAAAAAGAGCAGGGGTGAGGAGAAACATGCTAAAGAATTTGTCAAATACTGGGCCGGTGTCGTTTACGAGATGCCCTTGATCGGCGGGAAGGCCTGTATAGGGCTCGAGAGGATCAATTGTGGGCGTTAAGGGTTGGGCGAACAAATTTATCGAAACATTGTGCGAGTGGTAGCCCTTGCGAGCTGCTGCTGAGTCAGGTAAGGATAGTGGGCAGAGGTTGCCATAAGACAGCACATCAAGTCTTTAAAGAGAACCATATAAGGAAATGGGGAGATAGATGCATTAATCATTAGCCTGTGAAGCTCTTGAAGGTGGAAGGTTTTAAACGTTATATTATTTTAGTGGGATGTCTTGGTGTTCGTATATGATTGCTAGCCTGGGTGCAGGTACAGACGTATAAGAGACTACGCTTGTCCTGTGTCTTCCTTAGCCTTTTTGTGTGTGCGTTTTTTCGCTATTATTTCTTTTAAAAAGGGGCATTGCGCTCATTTCGTGTTCTTTTTGTTTGCCGTCTTTTTCAACTGAACTGAAAAGGTATGAAATTTATGAAACCGCACAATTCCATTTTTCACGTTTGTAAACAAGTCCCATAATTTGATTTTCTTTATGCAGAAACGGCAATTCTCAAACGAAAACATGAATTTCGAACTAGTAGACTGCTGGGCTTGTTGGTAGTCTGACATCTGATTCATCTCAATTTGCGCTAATGTACCGGAAACGAAGAAGGATGAGTATGGCTGACAGCAAATACCGTCCCTGTCCCGCTGAGTATGATGAATAGGCTGAAAAAGTAGCACGCAGAAGGGGTATATGAAAACTGGAAAAACAATTTGTGTGCCTGTATATGACGCTGCGAATGAAGGTGACAACGATATATTTTTGTTACGCAGCAGCCTTGAGTCTCTGCCTCTTTATAAATGTTTAGGTGTCTTGATTTCCCATAATCATTCTTGGAAAGTACACATAGATCATATAAGCAACAACGCTAACCGCATGCTGGGCTACATACGCCGTAACATTATTCTTTTTTTCTAGCTCCGTAAAACTGCTTCTTTACAAGTCGTTGGTTCCTACTGAACTGGAATACGAGGTCTGTTAGAAAAGTATCCGACCTTTGGCCGAAGAAAAAAAACTGGCATAACTGGAGCGTTGGAAACCTAATACCCTTCAAAGTAGTCTCCTTGGGGCTCCATATGCATCTCCCAGCGGTGCTGCCATTGTTGGAAGTATTCCGAAAAGGCGTTTTTTGGTATGGAGTTTACCTCAGCTGTCGTTGCAGCCATAATGTCCTCTCTTGTCTGAAATCGCGCTCCTTTCAATGGCCTCTTTATTTTGGGAAACAGCCAGAAGTCGCAGGGGGCCATATCAAGAGAGTAATGAGCCTTTTGAACTACAGGAGACTGGTTTTCGCCCAAAAAATCTGAATCAAGTGCGAGGAATGTGCAGGAGCATTGTCGTGATGGATGCGACAATTTTCTGTTGACCTCAACTCCGGTCTCTTGCGCTGCACAGCATTACGTAGGCGACGGAGGACATCCCTGACGAAGGACATCCCTCTTTGGTCATTGTTTGACCATGTGGGGTCCGTACTCGTGGTGTGCCACACAACGGGAGTACAAAAAAATAGTCAGCATCACTTTGACGTTGCTGCGCATTTGGCAGGCCTTCTTTGGGCTTGTTGACGTGGAATGCTTCCACTGGGACGACTGGGATTTCGTTTCCGGGTCGTACCTGTACACCCAAGACTCGTCACCAGTGATTATGGTGTTGATGAAGTCGGGGTCACTGTTTGTGGAATCCAGCATGTCATGTGAGACTTCAACACGAAGCTACTTTTGCTCCACCGTGAGCAGCTTTGGCCCGAATTTCGCCGCAACTCTCTCCATGGCCAAATCTTCGATGATAATGGAATGTGCAGACAAATTGCTGATGTCCACCTCTTCTGCAATTTCTCGGATAGTGACACGACGGTTCCACATCACCACAGCGTTCACTTCGGCAATGACCTGGTCATTTCGGCATGTTGATGGCCGACCGGAGCGTGGCTCACTCTCCACGGATGTGCGGCCGTGTTTAAACCAGTTGTACCACTGCTTTATCTGTGTGCTCCTCATAGCATCGTCACTGAAAGCCGTCTGAATATTCCGAATTGTTTCCACTTGGTTGTAGCCCAGTTTCTGGCAAAATTTTAATGCAGTAGCACTGCTCCTGTCACTCCGCGATTTCCCTTGCAATAAAAAACCGACGAGAGCACTGCGCACGACCTCACTCAAGCGCTACGTCCCAGCGACTGACGCTATCGGCAGGCGGGAAGAAATCCGTGCATGCGCATGAGGGTTCAAGGTCGGCTTATGCAAGCGCGCTTGTTTCATATTCATCAGGTGTTCGCCAAAAAAATTAAAGTCGGATACTTTTCTAACAGACCTCGTATGCTGCATCCATCTGGGACCCCTATCAAGAGACAATATTATACCAAATCGAATCTACACCGAACCGTGCGGCCAGTTTCATTCTCTCAAATTATCATCGTAACTCTATTGCCAGTGTCATGAAATCAAGCTCCTCACTCCCACTACTGTCGCAACGTGGAAATATATCCCATCTTTTTCTTTTTCTATTTCATAACCTTTACTATCATAACCCCATCCTTAAGAGCAAATTTATAACGCCACCTTGCTACCTTTCAGCTCGGATCAATCATCGTCATAAAGTTAGTAGTCTTCCATGCCAAAGAAACCACTTTTACAACTCATTCATCCCCAGCACATCGGCACAATGGTATCACCTTCCCCGATCAGTCATCGAAATATGTGACCATTCTGTGTTTAAATCCGCTTTAACTAACCTGATGGTAACATAGTACATGGAATTCTTGCGCACTTCCATTTGTTTACTCTTTTAGCTCATGTGGTGGTTCAAAGAAACCGGGTCTTTTTTTTTCTTCGAAAACTCTGCTTTTTAATGGCATGACAGAATATGTGCACCAGTTTTTTCCTGCCTATTTCAAAAAATTGCTCCTTGTGTTTTTTTTTTTGCATGGTACACTTTACTTTTATTCTTCGCTCATAGTTTCGTGTTAATGACTGTTAAGTTGTTTGATTGTATTTGCTGGAACGTACTCATTTGAGCGAGCCATATTTTTGTTCCCATTTTTGTGTTACTAGTTACTGCTGTTATTTTCTGATTTAGTCTATTGTACCCCACTCCCCTCTGTAATGCCCTCGGCCGGAGGGTACTGAAATAAATAAATAAAATAAATAGTTTGAACACAACTTATGGCAGTTCTGTGTTCTATATATTGCTAAGATTTTCAAAAACAAGAGGTTTTAACTGAAGGGCTCCTCAAAATATTTATAAGTGTGTTGTTGGCTGAGAGCACCATGTTTGCAATGTACCACAGTTTTAGCGTGTGTTTAGCCACTACAAGAGCACGCTTATGCCTCTCTGACTGCCCTTAAAGCAGTGTTGAAACATGTGCTGTCGCACAATTCAGATATTTGTTCACATATTTCGGATTAACTCTATAAACAACCCGCTTTGATGCACTGAGAACAAGAAAAGGAATTCCTAATGGAAGTGATGACATGTTAGAGGACAAGTTAAATTAATAAAGTATTTTAATTAGTGAATAATTTTTCACTTTGAGACAAATTCGTGCTTTTAATGTCGCAGCAATATTCGAAAAAAGAAACACCGAAATACCATGCTGTCTCTTTTTGCTTCTAGTTATTGGCATATAAATGAATATTGGCAGCATCTTGTACTTTGCGCATGAACGTATTATCGAAACTTAGGTTTGTTAATTATGCTTCATTGCTTCGGGAGAAGTACCTGTACGTTTTGAACAGGCAGGCTAAAGCTGCCAAGTTCTGTTTTTAGCACGAGGGAGTGCACCACAGAGGCAGCGTGTTGTGAATTACTGCACGTGGAGTGTGAAAAACAACCTCGTTAGGTGCACACTTTTTTTCTCGTCCCGCTACATGGTCTCTAGTTTTAGAGCGCTTGCTGCGTGAAATCGGTGATACCAGTTGACGCAGCAAAACATGTCCCGGATGTAGTCATTACTTTTTGCTCTCTACATGTGTTCTTAATTGACAAAGAGAGAAAATAATTGGTTAAAACAGCGAAACGATCAAGTCTAAACCTCATTAGTCTTACAGTCTTCTGCTTTTCAGAGAATTTATATTGTTATGGTGTACCGGATAAAAAACAACAGTGGCAATCGCGTTGCGTCAAATGCCGTACTGTCCTTGAGTGCAGTAAAAAAAAAACTGCCCGAAAGGTTTAAGTAATGTGCTTGCTGTGAGCATATACTGTGAAGACATTTTTGCCATCAGTAGTACTTCTAAGGTCGACGGACTAAGCTCTACTTATTCGCATAGGCAGGCTCCCCGTGTAGACATTCCAGAAAGCTTGATAATAACTTCCGGGTTTGTCGCGTTTCATTGAAAGTGTGAAGAAAAGATGAAATCCCAACCTCGACTATATGCCTCCAAGTACGACTTGTGACCTAAAATGCGAACTTAGACTTTTATACCTGCTGTAAATGATTTCTATGTGGCCTTCTCATAACTTGAGACAGCGCATGGTTAGCCGAGTGAATCAAAAACGCTGCATATGAGCAACTAAACTCATTTCGGCCTTTTGGTTGGTTTATGGGGTTGAACGTCCCGAAGCAAGTCAGGCTATAAGAGACGCCGTAGTGAAGGGCTCCGGAAATTTCGACCACCTGGGGCTCCTTAACGTGCATTGACATCGCACAGTACACGGGCCTCTAGAATTTCTCCTCCAAAGAAATTCCGCCGCCGTGGCCGGGATCGAACCCGCGTCTTTTGGGTCTGCAGCCGAGCACCATAACCACTGAGCCACCGCGGCGGCTCGGCTTTTTCCGTACCGAGCAGTGTTGTCATGTCTACCGTAAGCCTATCTTTTACTATGGCTACCGTCACGTTCACCCTTGCCCTGCTTATGCCTGTTGTTCTGGGGAGCAGCAGCCGTAGGTTAAGTTTAGTTTCTGGGGTTTAACATCCACAAGCGACTGCAGCTGTAAGAGACGTCACAGTGGAGGAATCTGGATAATTTCAATCATCTAGGGATCTTTAACGTGCACTGACATCGCACTGCTCATGGGCCTCCAGCATTTCACCTGTATGAAATTTTGCCGCCGCAGCTGGGTCCGAATCCGCGTCTGTCGGGTCAGCACGCAGGCGCCATAAACTGTGAGCCACGGCAGTGGCAGCAATTGTAGGATGATTATCTTCTTCTCTACGTGCACGTAGACGCTATAGGTTTGTTGTTATTAAAGTGGTGCGGGTGTTTAGTGGCACAAACCTTCCCTGTGGGTGGGCCGAAAATATTGTGGTGTTGGAATGCTGACGGAAATGTCATATCTGGTTTGATATGAAAAAATCCAGATATAAACAAATAGGGAATTGGGCATATAAGGTCTTATATGAATATACGGGCGTATATAGCCTGATATGCCCAATTCCCTATATATCCATATCATGACTGAACTCATATATGACAATATATGAATATATCTGGCATATATGGCCTGATATGCCCAATTCCCTATATATTCATATCATGATTGAACTCATATATGGATATATCTGGCATATATAGCCTGATATGCCCAATTCCCTATATATTCATATATGGATTGAACTTATATATGGAAATATATGTATATATGGTCCTTATATAGCCAGATATGTCCTATCCTTATATGACCATATCTGATGGAGCCCATATATGGGATTTCCATATATGGTCTTTATATACCCAGATACGGCCAAATCCGTATATAGCCATATCTGCGAACAGTCATATATGGATGAATATACTTATATGGGCCATATATGGCGAAATATAGATAAATCTGTATATGTCCATATTTGGCTGGAGCTTATATATGGAGCTAGTTCTATACACGAACATATACTGACCGATCGGCACATAACCTTATATACTTTTGGTTAAATGTTGAGGGGAAATTTCCCCTAAGGTGGAGCAGACTTCCATTAAGCTATTAATTACTTATTCGCATTCATCCACGCAGAGTCATACACCATGTCCCCACACCAGGACGAATCTTTTTACGAAAGAGCAAAAGTTTCTGTGGAAGCTGTGTCGGGTCCCTTTGTAGCCGTGTGACTGCTTGGCGGAATGAAAATGAGTGATTACTCCCTTGTTAAAACCTTATATGCTTTCATATGGAAATATATAATAAATGGCAGCCTATGTATATGTGCCCTCATACGGCGAGATCTACCGAAGGAGACGGTACAAAACAAATTGAAGAAATCCAACGATTTGCGGCGGGCTTCATCTGCAATCTCTGCTAGCAACTAGGCTCCCCTTCTCCAACGTTGCAGGCTGCTACTTTAGAACCACACCAGCATCACAGCCAGTAAAACTATTCTCATTCGAGTTCTGTACTGCTCGCTCTCAGTGACTGCCTGCAACAGCGACGCGGCCTTCTATCACATTAGCAAATAAAGAGTGAGCCTGGGGCGTGGCGTCTCCAAACAGTGATGGAGGGCGGCCAAACAAAAGATGTAATGAAATTAGTTGCAACCATTGCAGAATGCTGTCATACATATGCCGTTATCGCCACATGCAGACGTAAGCGACTGTGCAGTACGTCCTTACCGCTACTACTTCAGATATGTAATACAGCTTATATTTTTGACGCAGATTTTTATTTTAAAACTTTGAGAGATACGTTGGTGCTGTGTAAGGGGGTTATACAGGATGGTTAGCATTATGTAAGCGATAAACCTGATTTAATAGACGATTAATTAACTAACATTAACAAATGAACATTTAATTTTGATTCTAAGGGGCAATATTATGTTGCCAAATTAAAGGCCGTCATCGGAAAAGGTGAGCCCAGTTTCTAACTTTTTTTTTAATTGGTATAGGGGTTTGAAATATCGAGCGCCAGATTTTGCGCATTTCAAAGCTCGCTGAGTTGGTTTACCCGCATTGAAAATGCATAAAACTGTCGGTCACTTTTTTATGCATCAAACACGGACACCGTTTGTGTATTTTGTGATGTAGAAAAAGTTTCTTTGAATTCGGCGACGATACGACGCGCAGCGACGCGTTTGTGAATATCCGAAGCGGACAAGGCAATTTACTGAGCTTGCAGGTGTGTATGTTCAGTTTTTCGAACCACATTAACGATTACGAAAATTTAAAAGCTAAGGTTATCTTTTTTTACTGACGGCCTTCATTTTCGCGATACAGACATACGCCCCAAAATCAAAATTATGAAAGCTGATTAGTTAAATATAATTAATCATTTTTCAGATTATTGAGCTCTATTACGTACATAATGCCCGTCTTGCTGTACGGTCCACCTTCACTGTCCAAACCGACATATCTCTCGCACTTTGTAAAATAAAAATCTGTAAACGTTAAAAAATGTCATCCAATACATCTCTAAGTGCTGCTTTAAATTGAAAAACCACTCGGTTTTATGCTGCTCTAAAGCTCCTGATAATCATATAGCATAGGTAACACAAGTAATACAATTACCACACAGAAATTGCGCAGGAAATTTTATTGGGGTACATTTAATGATCTTGTGGTTCTATAGTTCTGTATGCTTCTTATCGTCGATGCTTTTCTTTCTCGCTCCTTATTTCGCTGAGTTTAGTGCCCACGGCCAGCAACAGCAGCTTTCCGGAGAGCTCCCGCCCCTTCTTGGTCGGCAGGGCCGTTGTGTAGGCTGCGTGGGAGATAATTTAGAGCCATCATGATACAAATCTGCGCAGAACTTGTGCACATGGCCACAGTAGCATAAGTTGAAGAATTATGCACTGAATCCGAGACACCCTACCGTAAAATCCATTGTGGGATATTAAAGGTGCCCTGCGACGTACATAAAGCATGGGTCCTTTAATCTTTGTATGCAGAGTAAGGGACATTGTGAGTCCTGAACGCGCAATGAGATCACCGAAATCATAATATTTGATATTTTAATCTTCGCTAGAAATGCTTGTTTCGAGCCGATGGTGTCGCAACGCGGCGGCCATTTGCGGCAGCGGAAATGAGGTGGCATCTAGATAGAGCGCTGCCTTTCTCATTGATTGGGCGTCCAGTTTGCATATTGTTCCTTCATACTTGTGAAATGGATCCAAAATATTATGTCTCCGAGCACTGAAAGCTTTTTCGCATGCCACAAAAACTGGAAAGAAGCAGGGAAAGTGAACGAAAACTAACAAGAATACAGCTAGGGGCGACACTTTCCATTCCGCTTCAAACCTTCATGGCGGCCAGCGCTGTTCAAAAAACGTTGGCTCAGACCAGAAAGCGCGCGCGTCGAGACCGGCCGTGACCATACCAAGCGAAAAAAAAAAGCCAGTCGATACACCTTGCCCAAAATGTGAAGAGAAAGGCCGGACAGGAGACGGGAGTCGAGTTTGGGGGGGAGGGGGGCTACCGCTGACAGCCTTACAGTCCGACTAAAAAAGAAACTTCGGGGAGCTTCCTTTGTCGTTAGTCACCCCTGCCCTTACTACGGCGTCGCGTACACGGGGGGAAGACGCCGTCAAAATGCGCGGCTGTCTACAACCCCCGACAAAGCAACAACTGCATGCACGCTTCCGCTGCGTGGGCGCTAGGCGCGGTTCTGACGCCCAATCTCGATACTGGGTGAGTGAAATGGGAGAGTGAAATGCGTTTTCTTCTGAGCTTTTCATTTCGAATTTTCAGAGTGGAATAACTTTCGCTTGCATGCTCCGATTTCAATAATTCTTTTTGCTCTGGTCTCTGGAACGCATGATGAATCTGTTTAATAATATTAACTGGTACAGAGCAAATCATCGCGATGCCCCTTTAAAAGCTTAGCCTCATGCTTTTTTTTTTCGGGCTTTACCATTAAAGTTTCCTGGCACAACCGCGAACGGAAACAGGTATACGCCAATTGTTTCTGAAACACGTTCGTTCGCACTAACCACCCGAAATAAAACGCGTACCAGCCCTTCATTCCACTGCTCCTGCTTAGCTGTAGAGCGCAAGCCTTGTGGCAAATGTAATGGGGCCATTGTAGCCTAATTGGATACGCAGAACGTAGCAATGCAGATCCCGTGTTAAAATAGAATTAGCACTATTACTTACGACAATGAAAAGGGTTCAGTTCCTGATACGTGCATATGACAGAATCCATGACAGGTTGTTGTCTACGTCTCGTTACTTAGAAAAAACATCCCTAACTAGCCCCGCAATGTGCTTAGCGAGGTTAGTCTATGTTTTTTTGCGTTACACAATTCATATCATGCACTTGAACTACCGCTGGCAGGAACGCAATTCGGTGGCGGTAAAAATTTCGCTACTGAAAAATGAGAGATTACTCTCCGACTGCACATAGAAATAAATCATGCATTATGATACCATTTAGCTTAATTTATAGCCCTATCATCGAAAACTGCCGACGGCATTGACAAAGGTAGCCAACGAAGCAATACGGGAAAAACAATAAATGGTTCTTCACGCTTACCTGAAATATTGATGATGGTATTTCCCGCTCACTTGCACCCTGGATCCTTCCGATGGCTCATCATCCCATGCATGCTTGGCGCAGTTCATTTTAACGACGTCAAAAGTGTCTTCTTCCTCAAAACGCACAAGTGTGGCGCTGTACCATGATTTCAAAGGGAAAACAAGTGGATGCAACAACGGGTATAACCGGAAATTGCTCGCCCGGCACGAAAGTGCGTAGCACACTGCAGAGTCCGGCTTCTAGCTCTGTGCAACAGACGACAGTCAAGGGTGGCGCCACCAATGCCTTCCTTAGCAGATATATGTGCATATCTGTGCATGTCAGATATCGGCACCTGCGCACGGGCGCTCGCGCGCGCGTCAGAAGCGGGGTCTGGTTTACAACAATGGGAGGACCGCGGGGGCTGTCGGGGACTCTTTTTCTTCATGGCTTGAAGCTCTCCTCCCCTAAATTTTCTTGGAATCCTTGCAGCTCCCCAACCATCTCTTGTTCACGGCTTGACATTTTTTTCAGTCGGCTCTCGAGGGAGAGCGAGCCAGCACCAGGAGCATGGAGGTTCATGCCACTTTTCGACGCCCGTCGCGGTGCGTGCTGGGCGCGCAGGCGCTTCGCATGTATCTTTATCAAAATAAATATAACTAACGATACCCCTGCTGCGTCGTGTTTTCGGATCACTCTGTAGGACGTATTATGTAAACTGAACCGAATAAATATTTCGTCCTATCTACATAAACCAAAGAGAGGCTTGATTGAGACCTGTTATATTCGAAGTGATTGTTAAAGCGAATTTCGAAAATCGCTAGCTCTCTGCTCCTTGTGCTGGACACTGAGCAATGAATTCGACCATACATCACGTCAGATACATCACAAAGGTCCCAATCGCCTTTCCTAGAGATTGATACGATGCGCAGTTTGACGTTTGCATTCGCTCGCAGATTTAGCATCTGCTTGTTCCGCAGATTCGGCACCCCATGCGTGAGCGGTCTTCTCTTCTTGAATGCCTATACTAGCTGCCCGTTGTGGCACATAATCACGTCATTTTACATGTTTGTTGCTTTAGGACAGGGTGGATTACGGGAACGTTTCAGCTGTTTATCAAAGGTAACGGCGCGCCTTCTCTATCAAATATGTAGCTAGTCAAACGGCAATTTCCGTTTTGGACAAATAGGTTTCATGAGTTTTTTGCACACATAAATGATGTTGTGAAGGTGCGGTTTCACAATTTATATTAAGAAATGATTAGCGGTACACCACAGCGGTTTCTGTATGCAAGTTATTCGGCCAAGCGGCCGTATAGTGTGGTGGAATTATCACCGTTAATTTCCTAACAAACCTCTTAAAATTCTAATTACTTGTTGAGGCTTAAGTGCTTGTTTTTGTGAAAACACAGGCAGTCATTGTGTTAGGGCGTTATCTTTGCCTGAATTTTTAAAAAAACGACGGCGTTCTGAGGTATCTTCAATGTCCGGTTAAATCGACGTGATTACGACCTGACTAGAGTGACCAAGGGCGCCAAACTTTTCCCTGGTGTGATGACCAGGTGCATCTCGTGATGTTTCTTCGATTTCTCTTGCCTAGAATGAAACAAAACACTTTTCAGCTTCATCTAGTGCTCGTCGTCATGAACACACAAAAATCAGCAACAAATGCCTTCGACCAGGGAACAGCAGTTAGCATACTTCATTGGAAAAATTAGATCGCTGGTATATACTGTTTTGCATGCATAATTGCACGGATTGGGTCGCATTTTTTTTTTGAGGGGGGGGGGGGGGGGGGGATTTGTGTGCGCTGTACTCCATTGCAGCACACAACAACATGTTGTAGGATCTTTAGAAAAGCAGAAGGCTGCAACGGCTATAAGAACCGAATTGCCTGATCTGAGGGTCGCTTTTCACTCCAAAGTTGAAGACGGGGATCGCCATCATCGCCATCCGTGATCAATTTTACAAGACAAAGAACCCTCCCATCGACCACCGATTAGCTGCTGTTGAATTCAGTGGGGCAGGGTCAGGCTACCCTTGTTTTTTGTCACATCTGCTCATCAGACATTCCATAAGCTTTGACTGTGACTCGCTGCCCTTGGAGTCCACTCTGCCACTCTAAACGCCGACCTTTGTTCGGCTCGTTACTTGGCCACCCTAAGCTCATTTTTCCGCATTTTGTTAGTGCTAAGATATGGATGACACCAGTTTGTTCAGTAATACTCTAATCGCTCCCCTTGACGTTATCGCTAGTATTTTCCTTGCCATGTCCAATGCGTGCTACACGGCTGCTTGAAATCCCGTCGAACCGATCGCCACTCGAGTCGACAGAGCTTTGCGGAAAATGAGAAAAAGATATCTTAGCGGAAAGTTGAGCACTCAGAGGCTCTTCGGCGTCCGGCCGACATTCGACGGTTTCAAATGCTTACGAAATGCGAACAGAGACCCCCCCTGTCATTGGCGGTGGCCGTTATCTTGCCTCAGAGCCGCGTCCCGCAACTGCTTCGGCCCTCTTGATTTCGACATCTGCTGCTGACTTGTTTCTTCTCCTCTTTGTTTAGCACACTGCTTGCGTTGTCGCTAATTTAGTGCTTCAAGTTAATGGCTCGTCATTAAGCATTTACAGCGTGCGCGTGAAATTTCAGCGGGAATACACAAATGTCGACTGCACTGCAGTACCACCGTTGTCTGCATACCTGTTATCGTTTGTATATGGCATAAAACGCAAGCTATGTTGAATATTCTCTTTCTGATGCGCGGATTGTAACTATGCTTGTTTACACAGCATGATCACTGCAAGAAGACCGGATGATTGCGACGAAACACTTGATAGCCGAAGAACTGGCGCTTACAGGTCGTGGTAGATCCGCTTTCTTCCATACCACAAATACTCGGTGCTGAACTGCTTTATCCAGAAGCATGTTCGACGATTGATCGCATTAATGAAAATGATCTGATTTGTTATCCACGAGCGGCGCCAGTGGTCGACAGTTGACAGCTCCCTAAAGCAATGCTCGGCATGCCGGGTGACACCGGCGCTTCCCGCTCGTTCTATTTGTCCTGCTATATCAGCAATCCTCCGCTAAGGGTTGCAGTTTCCAAAACTTCACTTATGACTATTTGCATTCGCCAAAACTTGTGTATTCGCTCTCCACAAAAGCCGAGACCACATACGCGAACAATGCGGACTAGCGCTTATTCGTCGAAAGCAAGGGTCTCATCGAAGCAGCTCATGACGGCGCTGGAGAGCTCGGGAAGCGCCATGATATGGTCTGCTTGCGTGCACAATGGACTTCAATTCAAGAGACAAAAGCTATCTTTCTATGATTTGGTATTTTTTTGCGGAAATATGGGGAGTCATCATACTAAGAAGCAAACAGAATGTGCGGGAGCGTCAGGTTCATTATAACTAGGATCGACTATACAATCCAGCCGGAATGAAACGCGAACACGCATATCGCCTTCTTTTTCTACATTGCAGAGAAGTATTCACTTGGAGCCAGTTAAAAAATATGTACTTAGGTAGATCCTTCACCCAGACACAGGAATCAGCCTAGTTCTGCACAACAGCTGAAAGTATACAGGCAAAATATTTTGTTTTGTTCACATGGGCTGTTCGCTTGCCTTGCTGTAGACGGAACAAAATGGGCTGTTAACATCTGACCAGTAAATAATTTACATAGCATTTTTTTTCTCACAAGGTGTTTCGAATGGGGTTTTAATAGCCGAACGATGGCTGTGGTGTCCAAGTTAAGTATAGGCGCCATGCGCTGCAGTTTTTCGAGCACGAGTGACGTCATCTGGGTAACAGGGAAGGGGGACGGGGGGAAGGTGGACGTCGCTCTCTCGCTCAGTTTGCAGTCAGCTAGGAGAGCTCCAAGATATTCCCTCCGAAAGCGAAAACAAACTTCGCTAATTATGGGTGGCTCGACCTACTGCTGTGTTTATATATCGAAGATAAAATTACATCTCTTTCCATGGAGATCATGCATGCTTGCGCATGCACATGAGGGTCCATTGGAACCGAGTGTATTTTGGAACTAAATTCATGAGTGCAAACTGGGAGCGGATTTACATAGTCTAGGGTGTTTTCAATGTGCCATCACTGGTAGGAGTCCTAGGAGTTGCTTTGTTTCTTTGTGTAAAGAGAAGTAATGCGCTGAGTAATAGGCAGTGGTTTTTGGGGGCGTTCTTGGAGCGGGAATCTGTAGTTTCAGACTACGGTTTTTTATACATCTGTGTGGTTCAGCGGGTTAGGGCGGTTTTTTTTTACATGCATGCGTGCGCGTTGTGGGTACGATGTCGTTTTTCTGAGCGTGCTTTTGTAGGTTTTCACGATGTTTCGCTTACAAGTTTTTCTGTATGGATTTGTATCACGTTGCATAGAGCGGTTTAAAATTTTTATATTGATATTAGTGAATTCCCGCCGTCTAAAACCCTTTTCTTGATCAATAGAAAGAAAACTAGAAAGGGCATTACATTTTGTAAAGTAATTTATTGCATTTCACATCGCTAAACCCTTCCTGAAGTTTATCATCACAATGCGATACATCACGTCAAAATTCCTTTGCTGTCCCTAATTAAATGAATGCCCTGAGGAAATACCTAACACAAAAGTCCTGTAACATACTCAGCAAGAAATACTTAGTCTTTTTGTTTACTTACACCTATGCTTCTCTGAGCGGAATACATGTACATAAAGCAAACCAGTGTTCATCCTGAGACATGCAGTATATAGCACTACCATTGTCTTTGTGTAGTAACGATACGTTTTTCGCAATTCCAGCCGACCATGTTATGTATGCGGATGTTAGGTATGCGGCTGATTTAATTATGTGAGTCAATTAGACACCTGTTCTTCAAACTGTAAGGGCTCTTAAAGGAGTATGGACACCTAACTTTTGGGTGCGTGTTTTCTTCTTTGTAATGATGCGTGAGGCATTATTATACATGGAGTACCACGTGGTGTTCCTAGAACTGCTAAATAATTTATTATCAATTTTTTGTCTTGCTGTTTAAACTTCAATAACTTCACTATGAGTGGGACGTCAATGAGTGAGGCATGAAAAACTGCGATATAATAGCTGCGTCCTCGTTTTAATTTACTACAATGATGAAGCCAGTGAGCCAGCTTCACTATCCGGACTTGTACGAATGTAAAACAGCGATTATATTGCACTTTTTTCATGCCTGCTGGTCATTTCCGAAATTCTGTGCGGGCACGTCGCCGGCGGAGCGCATGGAGTCAGCAACGCCTCGACTGGTACCCGTGCTGCTCGCGCTGCTGACACTCTTTCTTTCATTGTGAGCAAGTGCCGTCCTGCTCGTGGGTGCACAAAAGAGGGGTTGCCGCTCGTTGTGAGTCATGACTGGAATGCCGCGACGTTGAGAGAGTGGAGAAACGTATTGCTGAGTCGTTTGCTGCCACAATAGTTCTCACAACATCAACGGCGAAGAGCAGCCAGTGTAACTCTATAGATTTCCTGGACATATGTCCCACATTCCTGGAAAAAAAATCCATATTCGAAATTTGTAATCTACTGCTGAGGAAATTTTGGAGGTAACGGGGAATCTTTTCGATGTGTACCAAAATCTTGCAAAGCTTTTCCATCGCGCGCATCGAGCGATAACAAAAACATTAATAGCAAGACAAAAAAAAAACCATGCAAGCATGTCGACGGGAGGTTGGTATAGTGAAATCTTCCAGTGTATAAAAAAAATGCGTTCATACACTTTTTCCCATTCAAAAATGGTTTTCCAGGGAACTGTCTGTGAAATGATTGAGAACGAGAGACGGCAAGCCTGGATAACTTCTTTGCGCAAGCTGAAGTAGGCGGTTTTCTCTTGTTAAATTGGTTTGGTATGTTGCACGTGTATATTATTTCTGACGAATTTTCATTGTAATTCACTAAGCATGCAGTGTTTAGTAGTAGAGCTCACGCAAACGAAACTATTTTTTTTTTTCCTGCAAAGCCCTCCGCCGGTCAGGTAACGCAAACAAATATTTTGGAGGCTGACATCAACAGCTGCGTTAGGCAGACGCGTGTGAGGCAAGGTCAGTGATCGCCTCATTGTTCCTTTGTGTGACGCCCGGCTCAATTTCCAAGTTATTTTGCTAGATGTAAAAAATGTCTCAAAGTAAAAGTAGTAAAGATATTAGCTTGCACATGAGTGAGCATTTTAATATAAGCGATGGCTCTGCAAATAAATTGTTTTAGGAATGCACGTGCGCTGCAATCGGCATTAAATTAAATGTACCAACCACTGCGCAGTGACTGACCAAACTATAGCATTTTTTTCTGTTAGCCGTAAGCGAGCAGCTGGTAAGCACATTTCGCGCGTATTTTCGTTTTTCTTTTCAGCCTCGCCTATCTGTATTTTATGTCCAAATAAACACATACTCGTTCTTATTCAGCGAAAAACGTAAAAAAATTACAACTATTTGGCCAAAAAAGTTGCGTACATCGAACTGCTCAGCTACCCAACAAAATTAAGTATTTTGCGAAAATGTCCCTGCCATATAAAAAAAGGTATTAAGCTCGAATTCCACGTCTTAAATGAAATTGCCATTTACTTGCGACACACATTTCGGCGCAACGGTGACGGCGGTTTCGTCAACAATTTGCTCCACGAAGTGGACCTGATGCACTTCCAGTTATCTTCTTTTTTTTTTTCAGGTCCGGCGCAGAAAAAAAAAATCGCTGACCACTCTTTCTTGGAACCAGCACCTGAGAGGGTACTGTCGCGATAGAAAGAAATGCGAACAGCGTGGCGCCTAATTCGAACACAAGTACGCTACAGACATGAATTCCAATTTCGCAGTGCGTAGGCAACATGCTGTTTACATTATTTTTTATCGCCCTTGTACATTTTCCTAATCCTCTTAATCTCGTCAGCGTTCTAGCACGAAGGAAAAAGCAAGCGTCAGCGCAAACAGATTTCCAGGCAGTCCAACACGTGCAAAGCATGTGCGGAACTGGTTTTTTTTCAAGAGAGAGGGCGTTACGCGCAACTTCTCAATGGTATGGGCGACAGGTCTGTCCGGTCAATTGTGGGGAGTCGCGGGAGACGGTGCTATGGTGCTTTTCACTCGCGCTTGCAACGCCCCTCTGCAAAGCTCTGGTTCCCTCGGTACCCTCGGCGTGCCTTTCGGAGCGAAAGAAAGGGGGAAAGTGACATGGACCTGGACTACCCACCCTCCAGCTATCTGCTGAGCACCGCCGAAGGCGGCAATGCGTCGCTTTTCTGCTGTTCTGGGGTGGTCTCGAGGGTCCGCTTTTTCACCGCCTCAGCAACGCCATCCCTCGCTCAGTAGGGTAAGGAACTTTTTGCCGTGAGTGGTGGCAATATTCTAGGCACTATATGGTGGCTGACCGTGGACACAGCGGCGACTCATTTATTACGCAAATAAAGGATGCCTTGCTTCCCCGTGACGGCCTGTCTCAGAACTGGCATCTGAATATCGGCCGGCAGGGGAGGTTGGATTATGAAGGGAAGAAAAATTTAAGGAGAAAAGAAACAGATCAACGCGCATAGTATCAGGAACTATTTGCAGAAGATTTTTTACAAACTGTTCAGCTTAGCACAACAGTCGGAGTAGAATGGCGAGCTTGGTCAGTACACCACGGAGACTCGGCGGCGCGGAAAAGGCGATGGGTAAAAGATTTGCTTGTAGCTGTGGAGTTTTTCTCGTCTGCATTGTAAACGTTTTGCTGGCAACTCTAGATAGATGAATTTCCAAATATTTTGTATTTTTTCTTTGACAATTATACTAGAGCGTTGTAATCTTCATCCCTGTGCCGCAAGGAGCGATGTGTTATTCACGCTCCTGGACAAGAAATGGCCGTATGCTGCAGCGGTTTTGCAAAGGTTTGTTGTCTGGCATTACCGCAAACAATGCAGGTTTCCCAGTCCTTCAGAACGACATAGTTTTGGGGAACAGCGCCAAAAGAAGGAACGCACACCGCACCACCGGCTTGATGGTTTGAGTATTCATCTCGTTTGCGAAAGGGCTGAGTTCGATCCCCAAGCGCTTGTTGTACGTTCGGGACTCTATAATCTATTAATGTTCCTAAAAACTATGATTTCGATCGCAACCAACTCGCTGGACTTGTAATCCACTTATTTAGACCCAGTCAGGAAGGTTCAGTTCGCAAGGAAGGTTCGAAGTCCACCCAAGATAGAAAGAGCGTATATGTATGTATTAGTACATTTAAATCATAGCAAAGTTGAAGGTAATTTATAGCACTTTACTTTAATTCACCTTAGTCAAACACCGCTATGTAATAGCAGTCTAACTTGATTGAAGCCTCAATCATACAAAGCTTAGTACCTTGTTGTGCGGTGTGTTTCACCATCTTAATAATATCATGTTTGACACAGAGTTAATTATTTAAGTTCGGAAGTATATGGCACAAGCATCCCATATATGAGGTATATGTTCCATATCTGCGAGATTGTTTCCATATAAGGATTTCAAGGTCCCCATATAAAGAAAGAGCATCTATATAAGGACGCAAATACGACTATATATAGCAGTATACGGCACTATATAAGGTACCTTATGGCCGTATCTGCCCGTATTTGTGGTCTTATACGCCCATATATAGCAGTATATGGAGCCATATCAGGTTTCGCATGGTCATATCTGGCCGTATATACGACCATATATGGACCTATTTAACTGTATATGATCCCATATATGAGTATATACAGCCATATATAAAATATATCTGGCCCATATCTGCCATTTTCGTAAGGGGCGCGCAGCAGGCCCCATTTTATCAATACAACGAAACCTAGATGATAACATGCATGGCTGAGCATTTGTTAACGGGTCTATTCAGATCAAGAGTGCAGTGAGCTCACGAAAGCAGAAATAGCAACGCTGTAAGATAAAAACAGGGGACGTGACCTGAAATTTTGAACAGCAGTACTCTATACTGATAGCGCCGAATAACGTAAAGATTGTACTGGTCCACCCGAGGTCGTGCTTGTGCAACGGCGCTCTCTACTCCTGTGTACTCAATGACTCTTTGTCTTGCCGTCTTGCTCACTATTTCTTCGTTTTCTTTTTTAATCTTTCAGCCCTCGTTCACGAAGCAAGTTCGCTTCTAAACTTAAGCTTGTCATCGCTTCTTCCCTTTCTAGTTGGTTGTTCCTAAATATTAGGCGGAATGTTTTCGCTTCTTTTTCAAAGATTTCTTCTGCTCCTTGTTTTTACAAGCTCCTACTCTTTTTTATGCAGCTGGATAAGCGGGTCTTGCTTTGCTCCAGTTTACTTTTTATTACTGCATAATTTCTGGTTGCATAAGCAGTCAGTTGTATCATCAGGGTTTCTGTTAACTTCTGCTGTCCTTATTTTTAAGAAAAACTTCGAATACCAACTATCAAAGAATATGCAAACGCACACATTTTGGAGCCCACTCGTAACACGCGAAGACCAGGAATGGCTACCCTTTCCGAACAACGTGTTTGAATAGCAGAACAGAAATGCTAAAACGCTTCGCCCACGGAAAAATTCGGCGAGTATTGTCAGTTGTCCTGGCTGCCGCACCGACAGAAAATCGTCGGATTCGCATCGGACCTCAAAGGCACATCATGAGAGCTCAAAACGTACGTCACGACGACCGGAGTGTTCGTATATAGTCGATCCCACGTAAACGATCCTGACGGTTGCGCGGATTGCGTTCGTTGTCTCCGATGTTTGTAGTGGGTGGACTCCCCATGTTACAGGCAAGAATAAAACATCAAACAAGAGACATTTATATCTTCGTGAGCGTCCGCTCCTTCAAAGTATGACAGGTACCTTGGCCTTCCCAGCTATTGAGTGGTGCCACGCGCTCCTAGCTGAGGCCCTAATTCCTGGCAAAAAGCAGTTTTTGAGATGTGATGTACAACAAATTTCGAATCAATCGTTTAGGACACCTGGTAGTCAGGAAGTTGTCACACATTGCCTCAGATGGCCCCGTATAACCTAAACGACCTAACGTAAAAAGTCAACTTTAATGATTTCAGTTCTGGTTAGGTCGGTATCAATGACGCATTGCCACGAATTAGAGTGCATGTGAACATGTGGGTGTTCGCGTTCGCTTCCATTTTTCGTTGTTCCCAGATCCATACACCCTGCCACAGGAAGCAAGTCGTGATGCACTCAGCAGTCACTTGAATCAAAGCTGATACTGATGATTTCCATGGCAGCGAACAAAGAGATCCTAACAGGGATCCGGTATCTTGTCTGTCTAATTAATTAGCATGCGTTGTGAGCCGGCCCGCATAGGACGCGTTGTGTGTATGAATGAGGCCCATGCAGAGCGCCTGCCGGCTGGTCTTTCTCCTCGCATTCGGTGGCAAGAAGAGTATGGTCACCGCAGTCAGGTAAGAGAGCATGTGGTGCGCCGCACAGCTGTACAGCACGCTCAGAAACTTGTTTTTTTCACCATGTCGTAGTCCAACTCAACAAGCCACTCGAAGAACAGTCGCGCATCATACCTATCTCCCTTCTAAACCTCCTGTTTTCATACTGGTCGAATAACAAACGAAACCTGGCTTTTTATTAGTGCCTTCCTATTGTGCCGGTAGCGTAAGAGAAAGTGTCTCCCAAGAACTTGTGCTTGCGCCATCGACAGATTAAAAAGGGCAGCCGCTAACCGCTGCCGTCAATGCCCATCCACAGAATGACAGTGAAGAAAGGCTTGCTGTGTTTTACGCCAGCGCGAGCGTCGCCTTCGAAGGCATACATTGTCTGTATACCTTCTCTTGTCAACTGTCTTGTACAATTCCTAGCAAGAATCCTGTCTTATCTTAACTCCTAAAAGACCCGAGCTTACACGAGTTACTCGGGTTAGTATACCTTTATATTGTATATTAGTATATCTATGTTATATTCTATATATATATTGGGAGTATCTCTCAATATTTCCATATCTGCACTGTATCTGCAGTTCTGGGGAGCGTCGCGCAAGCTACAGCCAATGGGCGGAGGGCATAGGGCCGCCAAGGTACGGTGGAAGAAAGAGAGGAACCCCGATGCCGCGGCCACGCTGAGGCGGGAGAGTGATCACTTATTGTGCCCTAAAGTGGGCGCCGCCTATAGGGGCAGCACTTGTCAAGGGGGCTGCCCTTTCCGCCGAATATGCGTGCTGTCCTGTTAGAATCCTATGGAGCAGCGGCGCACGCTCAGACAGTGTTCAAACTCCCCAAACTTTACTTCTTACTGCCCAATTACTTCAATTTCCTACGCGATAACTACGTCGTCTGCTTGAGCTGACGACGCGCGGCACTACGGAGGTTCACACGCCGCAGAACGGCGCATAAAGCGCACCGAAAGCGCATAAAGTAATTTGTTGCTCCGCCGATAGCCCTCCCTGACCGAGTGACCGGCAGCTCAGCGCACAGGTGTACGAAGATGTTCGGGACCATCTCATGCATTCACTTCGACTGCGGTTGCAGAGGCATTCTTTAACCAGCAGTATTGAATTTTTTGTGCATTTGACTACACCAAAAGTGAATAATTATGTCCTAATATCGAACAAGAAGTTCGTTGTGCCGGGCTGGATGAGCGGCTGCGCGGCGTGCAAGGAGCAGGCACTACCCTTCAGCTCTCCGAGAAGCGGAACTCGCCTGGAGGAGTGGCGAAACCCGATTCCCCGTGCCTGACCGTGTTCTGGTTAGTAACAGTGCGAAAATCATTGCGATAGCGGTTCCGTCAGTCGAAGAAGTTTATCGAAAGCATGCGTATACATGTTTCCCTATATATACGTATGCATGCTTCCGCCAAAGAAACCTAGCACATGCGGTAGTCGTTGTGTTTCTCTGTTTCGCTTCAGCCTTTTTGTTTTTGAAGTTTAGGTTTAAGCATTCATGTTGACGAATGCCGGTTTCCTTAAACGAGGTCAGTGACCGGCTTATAATCCTTCACTTTACTTTGCTCTACATAAAATTAAGAAATAGCGACTAAAATGTTCCCTCAGGTTATTACTCCGCTTATAATCCTTTAGTTTGTGTCGTAACACGAGACGTGATATCTGGAGCCAAGCAAAGCTTCAAATTGTTGGCAGCTGTTTAGGTTTTTATTTGGAGCTCTCACACCCAACTGAATGCATGTGACACAGTGCTCACTCGACTGCTCTGTCTTCATACTAACCGTGTTTATCCTGAACTCCAGAATTGGTCGAATGCAACTGTGCGCTTAGAACGCAGCTGCTGGCACCATATGTTAAGCCCTTGCGTATAACTATGCGGCCTCGAGTCAAACTATTGCCCGTAATTTGGGCAGAGATGCAAAGGGACGTCCGTCCAACCAAGGTGATTTGTATCAATAAGGCGAACGTCACATATACATCGAGATCAAGCGCCCGTGCCAGGCGCACCCATAGAAGTGCCAGCAAAACGCGCGACAAAGAAGACCCCTAGTACACTCTAAACTCCAATAAACCTATATGGGTGTTTAAAGGAAGTAAGCTGTCCTCTAAGTCACTCCTTTGTTAAAAGGATGTGCGCTAGAGGACAACTTTACTCCCTTTTCACTTTTCACTCATTGATGTTTATAGCGTACTATTGCTGCCACTTGCGGCCGCGTTGTGTGTAATAGTCACACTAACGGTCGGATGACCTTTCTTAGTTCCACCGCGCAGCTAAGTCACGTAGCCTTGTGACGTCATCACTAGCTGCCCTCGCAGGTAGCAAAAAGGAAAGGGGAATTAGGGGCTCGTTATAAATATGAGAGAAGCCAACAGCCACAGAAACCAAGGCGCACAGGGGATATTTAATTTATTTATTTATTTTGTGGTGTTGATCAATTTATATTATTACTGAATATGTTATCGCTTAAATCTAATTGATTAGAAAAGCAGAAGAAAAAACAACCACATGCTGCCGGTGGGATCCGAACCCACGACCTCCGAATTACGCGTCCGGTGCTCTACCCCTGAGCTACGGCGACTTTTTTTTTTCTTTATTTCCGACTTGGCCGGGCAAACAAAACAAAAATACAATGACATGACAATAAAAGCACAGGTCAGTTTCTAGCTAGTGCACGATGATAAAATGGGTTAAATGATTTTAGTTGGTCGAGGACAGGCAGCCATTCAGGCTGAGGAGCTTGCTGTCCGAAAACTTCCTGAGTATACATGATGCTCTCAATGAAATACTGATGAGCCGGATTCACAACAACATGTTCATGCCTGACATCCATTCGCGTACGCCATAGGCTGTGCATGCAGAGCAACATTAGCAGGTCGCAAGGCACTTCACCTGGCTCTGCACATGGTAGGAAGCGTATTTCAAAAGGAGTCAGGGGGAAATCTTTTTTCAGTGTGCGCTTCAACACATCCCAAAGAAAAACAGCGTCATGACAGTCGAGAAAGATATTTTCTATAGTTTCCACTTTTTTGCAAATAAGACACTCTACTGACCAAGGTACAAAAAGGCCTTTGCTTTGCAACCATGGCTTCACTGGGAGAGTTCCAGTATGCAATTGAAAAAAGAAAGAACGCACTGAAGGCTTCACCGGCATTCTTTTGACTCTTTTTAGCACATCCCTTTCGGGACCCAGAAGATAAGCACTGCGATAAACAGGCACTGGCAGAAACACATCAAGCAGGTCCTTGTACATCTTTTTCCTTGTTACAATGGTTAGATACTCATCGGAAAATTTTGACCGAAGAATACGGACTGCTGCAACAACTTCTTGCAAAAAAGCACTTAACCCACTCCGCCCTGCAGACATGGATGACACGACATAATCAGGCAGTCATTCTGACAATCGCACTTGTATAACAGTTCGCAGAAAATCATTATCTCGACGCAAGAAAAAGAATCTAGTGACTATCTGTCTCAGAAATAAATTTGATAACCCTAGCCCCCCGTTGCGCACCTTGTGGAACAGATTGCATCGGCTGGTACGTTCCCATGTTGACGCCCAAATAAATGTTGCAAACACTCTGTGCAACCTTTGCACTGAAGTCCTTGGCAGAGTTAACGCTTGCAGAACGTAAAAAATCCTCGCTATTAAAAACATGTTGCACACCGTAGCTATTGCAAACATGGAAAAGTTGTGACCGCCCCATTTGCTTGTCTGAGCTTTGACTCGTTCGGTTTCATGGGCCCAATATTCTTTGCTTTCTCTGTAGTTGGTTAGCGGCACGCCGAGGTACTTTCCTGGCGTGTCTACCCACTTCATTAGACAGAATACCTCTGGCGTGGCCTGCCACTTTCCATGCCAAAAACCAAAACATTTCTGCCAGCTTCTCGCACAGCCACTTGCATCACAAAAATTTACGGCTTCTCTCACCACTTCTTGCACGCTTTCCTGGTCTCTGCAGAACACTGCTATATCATCTGCATATGCCAATACCTTCACTTCATTATGACAAAAGGCGTAACCTCGAATGTTTTGCGTAGTTAACAGCTTTAAACAAAAGGGCTCCAGGTAAAGTGCAAAAAGCAGTGGAGAAAGAGGGCAACCCTGCCTCACTGACGACAAGACAGGAATACTGTTACTAAGGCTGTTATTAATTATGAACCTTGATGTACAGCCATCATAAACCATTTTCACGCCATCAGTGATGATACATCCTACATTCACATGTTCCAACAGCGCGAACAAAATTTCATGCACAACTTTATCAAACGCCTTATGCAGGTCCAGTTGCATCATGGCGACACGACCCTCCGTTGCATCACAGCATTCAAGGACACTCCTAGCTACGTGTATGTTAGTAAAAATGGATCTGTCTTTTATGCCGCAGGTCTGGTGTGGGCCCACAAGGGTTTTAATTACTGTTTGGAGTCGTCCGGCTAGCACTTTCATATAAATTTTGTAGTCTACGTTAGTTAAGCTTATTGGGCGGTAACACTCAACTGACTGCAACCTACTCGGGTCGTCCGATTTTGGGATCAACACCACGTGGGCAGTTCGAAAAGACGGCGGAGTTAACTTTCTTTCGTAACACTCGCTTATTACGCGCTGCAATGCTATTGCCATTTCTGTTTTCAAGGCCTTGTAAAGTGCGGCACCGAGGCCGTCCGGCCCAGGCGACTTGTTTAAGCTCACCTGCTGTATTGCAGCTTCGATTTCTGCTGCCGTTATGGGCTCCTCAAGTACCTGCGCCAGGTCCTCCTCGACTCTCGGCATTAGCGACAGGAATGCAGTTTTGTAATGTTCAACATCAGGCGTTTTAAGGCTGAACAAGTTTTGGTAATATTCCAGAAACGCCCTTTCAACCACCTCAGATTCGGAAGTTACGTCATTGCGATAACAAATTTCCTTTATCTCTTTCGAAACTGCATACTGTTTTTCGTCGCTGAGCGCCCTTTTTGTGGGCGTCTCCCCAAGCCAAAATCTTTCGCTGCGCGCCCTTATCATAGCACCTCGATATTTTGTTTCGTCTATTAGTTCGAGCTTAGTTTTGGTCTCTTTTATTTCTTGTCTGTACAACCCCGGCTTGACGCCTTCCATGCTGAGCATGAAATAGAGCTCGGTACGAAGTTCCTTTTCTTGCTGTTTTTCTTTACGCTTTAAAACACATGCTCTTTCTATAGCGGCCACTTTCACGTCGCATTTAAATTGTTCCCATGTTTGCATAAAGTCTGTCTCTTTTTCTAACAAGCTTTTGACTGAGTCTTTTAATTTTTTGCTAAACTCCTCATCCTCCAACAATGAGTCATTAAATTTCCATAATTCCCAACTAAACTTGACAGTTCTTTTCCTCTCCCCAAGTGTGATCACGACTAAAGAATGATCACTGAAGCTGACGTGCACAGTCTGATACTGGGAACACAAGGGCACAACCTCAGAAGGAACGTAAATTCTGTCCAGCCTTGCGTGACTAACGCCTTGGAAATGCGTGTACTGTGCTTGTTCTGAACCTTGCATTATAATGCCAATGTCTTCCAATTCTGCTTCACTAATCATCTCAGACAGCAGCTCGGCACTCGTGTCCTGCAGGGTTTTGTTGCTTGTTCTATCTTCAGGTCTACACACGCAGTTAAAATCTCCAAGCAATAGTACACGCTTTTCTGTCAGCAGGAAAGGTTGAACACGGCGAAAAAAGGCATCTCGTTCGGGAATTCTATTAGGTGCATATACACACACAGCTCTCCACTCTACACCAGAAAAGTAAACATCGCATGCTACAATCCGGCCACTTTCACAGGAAAATACAGTTTCCACGGCGACTTTGCCGTTTCGAGTTAAAATCAGACACCCTCCCAACTTTCCTTCTGCATGGCACACGCAAACACTGAACTGTGCACGGTAAATTTCTGCCATCGCATCTGTCAACTCTTCGCTTTCAATTTTTGTCTCTTGAACAGCCAACAGATCGATTTCGTTTTCGAACAAGAGACGCTTAAGCTGATTTTGCCTCCTTCGCGCAGAAAGACCTCTCACGTTCAGTGTGGCAATACGCAAGCAAGATGTTATTTGAGACGCCATCTAAATGGTTGGGATTCGCCGCTCTCGAAGTGACGTCGGTTTGCAGCTCACCTCATCAAAAATCCTTCCAGTTTGCAAAGTACGGCGGTGTCAGCACTGAACCCGATCGAACACCGGGTTACCAACACGAAGACCCTGCAAGGCACCTCCGCTAAGGCGGAGGGACACCCGACGAAGTCCTACGATCAGGAGGGATGTTCGGCTTGGGCTTGTAGGCCGCACGTCGAACAGGAGGCGCTTTGGGAAGAGGTTCCTCTTGGTCCGTCCCGTCGTAGCTCGTCGCCTTGTCATCACCTTCGTCGTGCGTCCTCTTCGCTGGCAAAGTTGACGCCGCGGGCATCTCCGTGTCAACGTCCTTCTCGTCGGTCGATTCCAAAACCGTCTCAGCTGCACCTACCGCAGCATCATCTGCTTTTCCCGCGTCCGCCTCAGTTCTGGTGTCAGGCACAGGTGGTTCTTCTGAGTTGGCAGCCTCAAGTTCCGTGGGAAGCGTTGCTTTTTCTGAGGCTATGATTTTCGGTACTGCGTCTTCCCGACTCTCACGGGTCGCCTCTACCGCGTCGACTTCGTCCATAATATGCTCCTCAGTAGTATCCCTACGACCAGGACCAGCTACGGTAGCATATGTTCGCACGCACTGGGCGTCGTCGTGGCCGAAGCGACGACAGAGCCCGCAACGTGGCACACGGCACTCCCGACGTATGTGTCCGGTGCCGCGGCACCGGAGGCAGAGCGGAGCTCTGCCAGGAACGTGGACGAGTGCGACGTCCTCTCCAACACGCAGCTGGTGCGGTAAGTCCTCGATGGTAACGCCCACCTTCAGCTTCAATGTCACTGAGCGCGTAGTAGACGACTTGTCGACGCAGCCTTTGACTCTCCACTTGTCCCGAGTTATGTCGGTCACTTTTCCAAAAGCCACCAGAGCTGCCTTCACGTCGTCATCTTTCACGCCGTGTAGCAGCCAGAACAGCTTCAGCTTGACGCCCTGGTTGCATGGGTCAATGACCACACAGCGGTGGTCCTTGACGTTGAACGCCTCCGCCTGTAGCATTTTGTTTTTTCCTTCTTCATTGCAGAATGTCACGGCCCAAACATGATTCATCTGATATGTCCCGAGGGCAACCACTTCCGGCAGCAATGACAGACGCTCAAGAGCGTCACGAAAGTTTTCAACACGGTATGGCCTGGCTTGGACGTCGCCATGCAAAAAAAACAGTATGCAAAACGCTCGAACCTGTTGGCAAATGCGGCAAAATCAGCTGGTAGTCCTCGTTCGGTTTGATCGTACTCCTGATACCGCGGCCCGGCTGGGCCGCTAAATCCGCTCCTTGGGAGCCCATGATACACACGTCCGTCACGCTCGGTGGCCGGAAGTCGAATCCTGAGCTACGGCGATGGCTGTCAAATCTTCTGCTTTCGGGGGTATTTATGTTTACAAGTAACCTAACCTTGAGAGTGTTCATCAGCGCCACCCACGTTCATAAGCGGCAGACGTAGAACAGGTACAGGAAAACTTGGTCTCGAGACGTCACTACACTCAAATACGAATACACCTACATCGAGGTATAAATGAAGTAAACTGCCCTCTAGCGCACATCCTTTTCTAAAAGGGTGTTCGCTAGAGGACAGTTTACTCCATTTATACTCCTTTGTGGTTAGAGCGTAGGAAAGAGCAACATAAGTCACACATTTCCTACCGATCGCCGTGATAGAAAGTGGCACCAGCTAATGCAGTGGCACATCGCTTAACCGCCGAGCCATTAGGCCAGGAGTGAATGAGTACTTGCAGAGATCTATGAATTCTACATATATGGGCATTCAGCCAGTAAAGTCTTTAAGGAGGAGCTTAAGCGTCCCCTGTTTTGGCACGTGTGCTTGGCTCAACCCTTCCACTTTTTTTCTATCTTCAGGCAACAGCCATTATCCTGTGCAAAGGAACTACGGTTTTCGGGTGTGACAAGCAGGCACCAAGAATTTGAAGCCTCTCTGCTGCTTAATTATGCACCTTATGTACGAGACAAGTAAGGGAAACGATGGTGATAACCAGTTTATGAGCAAATTTAATGGTTAAAATACTGCTCAAAAATGAGGAGAACAGTTGGCTCTAGAACAACACTAACAGTTTTGTGCGCGGAACCATCTTTGGTTGTTTTGACGCCGCAGCACCTCATGTAAGATGAAAGAGTTAGAAGGGCCATTTTGTTAGGTTGAGTCAATGAGTAAATACTCCCTTATTACAAATCTACTCCACCTTGGGGGATTCCCCTAAACATTTGATCAACACTGCTCCCACTTCGAGTTATTGATCAATTCGCTCTCGCCCTACCATAAGCTTGCCGTCCCGGTTAGCTGAATTGGTAGAGCGCCTGCTCCGGTGTAGCGGTGGTCCCGGGTTCGAACCCCGGACCAGGGCGAATTTTTCTTTAACTACGAAGTTTCTGAGAAAGCTGTATAGCTTTCCTTTGTAGCCGTACGGCTGCGCTCGGGTGGACGGCAATGAGTAATTACTCCCTTATTAGGTTGAGTTCAGTTCAAGCACTCTTAATCTTGTGTCACTTGGCACCAACACGCTCGGACCCGGCCGGTCCAACGTTCATAATTGAATACTGTCGGCTGTCGTGCTGAAGCTCACTTCGTTTCTCTCTTTATCTTTTTTTAACTCATTCCACTCCCTTGATTCTATTTGACTCACCTGGGAATTTATGCTCAGCCCTCCAAGTAATCGTCTACATTTCATTTTCTCGGACAGAATTTGGCTCCTGTTGAATAGATTCCTTATGACTCCTGATTCCTGGCTGGTCCCTCGGTGGACGTATTTTCCACTAACGTATGGAAGCGTTGCAACAACAGCGATACTAGAGCGCCAAGTTACATGAAGAAAAAAAAACGTCTCCTTAATGCCACTGCTCTCCAGGGTGACAAGCTTCAGCAGGAACAACACATAGAGGACAGGAGCCATGGTTGAAGATTAGGGCGTGGTCGTGCAGAAAACCCTATTCACTATGCAGATAACCCCAGTGAACTTGGAGGCTGCAAAACAAGCAGTTTTCTTTTCCTTTAAACTCCTGTGGTCTCCAGTTATTACAATGCGCTGAAAAGACAGATTATGGTAGGCAGATGTGCATCCCACGCATTCCCGTGTATGTCTAAATCCGGATGTTATATAACAACCTCTTCGCAAGCGCATGGCAGGTACGTCAGTATTTCTTCTTTGCTTAGCATTTTCAGTGAAACCCTAGAGTCCCGGATGTTATGAGGCACTTTTCTACAAGCGCTGTAGCGGAAGCTGGCTTCTAGTTGTTGGCTGAAACGCCATAGGATTTTATTTTTTATTTACACACGCGCACTCAACTGTCTTTGCGTGGGTTTTTTTTTTCTAAGCGCAGTGAAGGATCAAAAGGGGTTTTACGCAGCGGCCTTCCTCGCGTTCATTTCGCCGTGTTCCATAATTATGACAAGGACATGAAGAGAAGCAGTTGCTACTGCCCACGTGGGGCATGGCGGAGGTGTGTTGGTGTTTGAGCCTAATTTTGTTTCTTGGGTGCGGTGAACAACCAACGGGGAGAGTCAAAGGGCAGCCTGCATCCGGGACATGTTTGCCATCTGCGTTGCTGCGCTAGAGCTTACCACGAATGGAGCATTTTTGAGCCAGCTCGTATCAACATTATTCCGCATCAGTGGCACGAACAGTAGACCACGGTGGCGTAAGGGGAAAAAATATGCATGCAGCAGTCGTGCTGTTTGTACATGTCCCACGTGTGGCATTCAGCAACACTCAGCGTGATTAGCAGAGATAGCCTTCCAAATCACATTTTTCTACATCCCTTAGCGACACGCACGGAGGTGAAAATTGCTTTTAAAAATTATTTTAAGTCGAAAAACAACGCACACTGAATGATTTTTCTGGAATCATGTTTTGCTGCTAAACTTCAGAAAAGGGCACATGTAAAAATTAAAAAAACATGTGCTTAATATTGTTACGTATTGGTGAACGTAGTTCTGCAGTCATGAAGACATGAAAACGCTTTTAAACAAAACTTGTTACACGGCTTACTCGCGCCCAAAATGAATTGAATGACTCGGTGGCAGCGTTGGCAAGAATCGTGCTCGGCGGTCGAGCGCCGGCATCACCTCTGCTCTTTGCCGCGCTAAATTTAAATGTGCCTAAGAGCATTGAGATAATAAAGGACCGAAAGCAGCTACAGTCACCTCTGACATTATAGAAGCAGTTGTGGTGGCTGCGATCAGTCGAGATAAACTGGTTGCATCTCGCGCCCCAAAATCATAAAACCGTGCGGCCGGTATTCACTGTGAACAAACAAAATCACAAAGCTTCGGGGCGTTGCTCCCCTCTCCCAGAAACATCGGGTCGATGCCTAACAGAAAGGAAGGTGTGCAAAAATAAACAGAAGAGTAGAGTAAAGACTGAGAATGAAACACGAACTGTAAATTATAATGCCTCGGGAGCACAACATGCGCAACTTCTTAGCGTGAACGGCGCCGCTGAGATAGTGCAATTCCATTGAGGACGACCTCGTAGTTGTCCCATTCGACGAAGAATCTTGTACAGGCCAATGCAGCACCGCAAAAGCTTTTCACTCAGTCCGCGGTGGCCGATAGGCGGTCGGTTCCAGACACGCTCACCTTGCTTGTATTCCGTGAGAAGTCGGTGTAGATCGTAGAGTAGGGCATCGGTTACCTGTCGGCTCTTGATAAGCAGCCGGGTAGGTTAACGGGCTCCTTCTGCGCTCTAAAGGGTGGCTGCGTTGTCGAAGTCTTCGTCGGTGATAATTGCGAGCATAGCGTCGAGCGTTGTGCATATCTTCTTGCCGTGATCGAGCCTAAACGGTGTGATCTGGGTGGCTGCATGCAAAGAAGGCGTATAGAAGGATCGACGTACGCAAAAATTGCGAGCTGTCAAGTATAGGTTTGCTGAGACGCTCGATAAGTCCGTTGGTGCTCGGATGGCATGTAATAATTCGCCGGGGGCTTAAGTGCCTGTGGTTCAGAATAGCTTCGGTAAACTGGGCAATAAATGCTATTACCCTATTCATGATGAGATCTGGGGCGTCATGGCACAAAATGACATTCTGTATGAATTATTTTGCGACTCGTAGTACCACTTAATAGGGCTCTTGTTTCGGCATAACGGGTCAAGTAGTCGGGTCGATGATCCACGCGTTGCTCGAAGTTTATATTGGTAAGAGGCCGACGGAATCCATTCCTATATTCTGAAATAGCTTGTTCGGTGGTGGTATGCCCACAAGTTAAGCGGGGACCCTGCTGGCAAAGTGCCTCACGAAGATGCAGTTTTGCAAACAGGCAGAGAAAGAGGCACGCTTGATTGCTGCTGGGGATGAGGAAGTCTTGCCTTCTAGATACTGGATGAGACGCTCTAGGTCGATGCCCGAGCGTTGGTATTGCGCGTAGCCGTTGCCGCTTTTCTGTATCATAAAGGCGCCCTCATCCTCCTCATCCCGCGGCTTAGCAGCAGGGGCTCTATATAGGCAATCCGCACTGGACGCTTGCGTCTAGATTTGCAGAGAACAGTGTTGTCGAACTGCTGGAGGCGCAGGCTCCATCGAGAGAAGCGGCCGCAGGGGTCTTTCAAACTGTAAAGCTAGCACAGTGTGTGGTGATCGCTGACCCCCTAGGATGGTCGTTCGCACAGGCACAGGAGGAATTTCGACGCAGCCCAGACCATGGCAGCGCATTCTTTCTTGGTTGCCGCATACTTAGCGCCGGCCGTCTACAGGGAACGGCTAGCATATGCGATTACATTCCCGGTACAGAGCGCCACATCAAACAGCAGGAGGTGTACAAGATGCTCGCCAGAGATCATCGAGCCCTCGTCGAGCCCTTGGGCCTCGCCCGTCATCCTGGATAAAAAGAACGATGAGATCTGGCCCTTCTGCATTGATTACCGGTACCTCAACCGTATAATAAACCCCGTCAACGCTTCCGGTGTCCGCCCGCAGCCTGCTAAATTTCAAGCAGTCCAAGATTTTCTTCTACAACGGTCATCGAACGATGTGCGTAGCTTTTGTCGGTCTTTGCTTTTATCTCAGAAAACTCATCACAGATTTTGCCGCCATCGCTCGTCCTCTTACGAAGCTTCTTAGAACACTTCTTTTAGTTAGGGCCCCACCCAGGGGAACGCATTTTCTTCTCTCATACGCTTGCTAACCACTCTGCACATATTAACTCATTTCGACACATAGGCTCCCACTGAAGTTCGCACCATTGATGTGGATACGGGATTGGGGCCGTGCTCGCCCAGCGTCACGAAGGTCATGATCGCGTCATTGCTTACCCCAGCTGTCTACTAACAACCGCCAAGAGAAATTACTGAATTACTGACCTCGAGTGCTTCACTTTTTTCTGCTCGGTCGCCACATATTGGGCCTACCTTTTTGGCCGTTCTTTCTCAGTTGTCATGGACCACCGGGCTCTTTGCTGGCTTTCATCCCGAAAAGACCCCATCGGAGGCCTTTGTTGCTGGGGGCTGCCCCGCGAAGTATATTCGTCAGTGCGTCAGTGCGTCTCCACGAAGTCTCTAACAGCCTGTCTCACTGCCCTGTGGAGGCTCTTGATATTGATGAAAATGATACCGCGCCTTACCGCTTTGCTTTCTTTGATCTCCTTATTATCGCCAACGAACAGTGCCAAAATTCATGCTTCACTGATGGCATCAGCTCTGGAGACCTGGATCCGTTCCTGAAACTATATGTTCTTCAGAATGGAATTCTCTACTGTCGCAGCTTACAGCCTGATGGGCCTTCCGCTGCCACCCGTCATTCCCCAACAGCTACGATGCTCTGTTCTGGAAGAACTTTATAATCTCCCGCAGCCGGACACCTTGGTGAGTCCTGCACGTATGCTCCGGTCGGTGCCGCTTCTTTTGGCCCGGTTTATGTCATACCGTGAAGAGTTACGTAACCGCTTGTGATTTGTTTCAACGCAGGATGAGGCCCTCTGTTTCCTGTCGGTCCTCGGAAACCCACCGGTGTCCTTCTGGAAGATTTTAACGAGTATGCTTCGTCTTCTCGGTCCTTTTCCCGCATTCCTATTCCGCAACAAATAGATCGCCGTCGCAACTGACTATGCGGCTCGGTACTTCATTCCACATACTTTTCTGAGGAGCTGCGCAGCGGATGTCGCGAATTTTTTCTTGCAAAATAACATTCTTCAGCATGGCGCTATTTCCCGAATACTAGCCGACCACGGCAGCAATTTGCTGTGCAGAGCATTTGATGTCATATTCAGTTCATGTTCCACACAGCACTAGCTCGCAACAGTGTGTCTTCCGTGCAACAATGGACTTATCAAGCGGCTCAGCCGAACATTGACAGACATGTTATCCATGTCTCCGCACACCGCGCAGATTAGAACATCGCCTTACCTTATGTGATCTTTACATATAATTATTCACTGCATGACACAGCAGGCTATTCCCATTCCTGCCTTTTATTCGGTAGGCATGCCACCCTGCCCTTCGACACTCTCAGTCCCCACCATCACTCCACCGTTTACGCCCGTGACGCCATCGCTCAAGCCGCGCAGGCGACCCAAATAGGCCATATTCGGCTCCGAGCCTGTTAAGCGTCCCAGAAGTCCGCATACGGCCGCCGACACCATGAATTCGTCTACGAGCCGGAGTCACTCGGGCTTGTGGTCACCTTCTCATCGCTTCGGTCTCTCCTCGATGCTTTGTTCCCGCTGCAGTGGCCTCTACAGTGTGGTGCAAAGACCCACGTGGACTGTGAAATCCCTTCCCATGCGTCCTTGTAGTCGTACAATCGCCCCGTCACCGACATGGTCCATGTACCCCGCCTTAAACCCTATCACGCCGCTCAGACGTCGTCACCCTAACACTTTGATGGCACTTCTGCGGCCGACGGTCATAAGAAAGCCCACTAAGCCATCTAAGAGTATATACCTATTCCACGAGTCGAAGGTGGACGAAGACGATGGCGAAGATCTCTCTCCGCGCTCTGCGCTGCTCGAAGTTATCTCGTCTGCCGTAATCTCTGTTTCTCCAAATTCCTGCAAATAAACCCAACACAACAAACAACAAACAAATTCCTGCAAATATATTCTTCCTGCTAAGCTTGCTCACGAGGGTCGTTGCTTGGGCTTCCGAATCAGTCTTGAGGGGCATAAAATAACTGTATAACTGCAGATAAGGAGATCCACCGAATGCACTGTAATAATGAAGACTGTCCTGTTGTCAGGAAGACAGTGAGGACACTTCCAAAGGAAATTCTTTACGTAGCTGATTCGCTCCCACAAAAAACCCGAACAATTCAGCGGCAATGATAGCAGCAGGCAGGCAGACGGTTATCTAATGTAATCACCGCTACTCTCGGCTGCGCCGAATTTAAAGCTTTACTAGGAACCTCCGAGATAAAGTGCCAAAAGCAGCTACAGCAATCCCGCACATGGTTGAACCTGGTGTGTGTGACTGCGATCCTTCCAGATAAAACTTGTGTCTCTCGTTGAACCTAAATGATGAAGCTGTGCCTGCAGCTTCCTGCATAAGCAAACAGAAGTACAAAACTTCACGGCATTATATTTGTGCATATCATGCCTCATTTCTCATATTTTTTGCTAATACATGCACCACTTGCTTCCTAAACTCACTTTCAACGTTTCATTGTTTCATCAGAGCTGGCCGGGAATGAATTTATTCGATAAAAATGCATTTAACATCTTCACTTGCCCCTCACCCCGTCCGTGAATCTTCGCCCGTTTGTCCATCAACACCAGTACCTAAGATAACCAGACAAAAGTTTAATTATCAGTGGGAAACATGTGTGAGGCTTCAAGCTTTTCTATTGTTTCAGCAAAACATACGTGCACGTTTGTATGCGGCGTACGGTAGACATAAAGTGCCGATAATTAATTTTTATGAAACACTGCGGTCATATAGCGGTGAAAACATTTCGCTAAAGTGTACATGAATTATACAGAAAATGCTCAGTGCCATTCACGATGTTTACAATTGGTCACCACCACCTTTACTCAGTAATTGCATGTCGCATTTGTCAACTGCGTTGAGTAATGCCGCTGTGGCTAAGCGGTTGAGTAGTCGGCCGCAGGGTGTGACCCTACTCGAGTACTTTTAACGGTTTGGAGAGATGTACAGCCTGTCAAAAATCCTGTCTGCGGAGGCTAGCGGCGAGCTTGTGGCATCCGCTGGCAGACTTATCTACCCGTCATTTGCTGTTGCCTTTCGGTACTTAACACCTAGTGTGTAATCCAGCGTTTAACCGCTTTCATCACATCAAACGCCGCAAGCCTTCGCCACTCAAGCAAGAACGACATTTTAATGAGCATCTACCCGCCACGAGAGACGTAAAAACGGCGAGGGCGCTTAAGCTCCGATTGGGGCGGTCAATATGGGATAGCTTTTCACACAGTGTTAGGTCAACTATCATTAAACCTGCAAGATCCAGTTCCCTAGAGGTGTAAGTCATGTCTTCCATCCTTTTTTCGTGCGCGCCCCGGTTTCTTAACATGGAATTCATAAGGGTGGTCATCTTTGCACGTACATCGTGATCAAACACCTTGTTCCTGCTCCGAAACATCGTCATGCGAATATTACATTTTGTAATAGGCAGTAAAATGTTTTAGCTGCGCTAATTGGTAAATGTGCATTTAAAGGTAACTGGCCCAACAGACTGGAGGCGCGTGCACTGACAACTATATATGTTCCTGAAAGTTAACAGAGAATTTACACGTGAATCTAAATAAAATAACATATGCGCAGAAGACATGCGACACCGATATAACACTTTCGTCAGAGTTCACGTGTCATCCAGAAAGCGCATCCTGCAACTCAACCAGCTATACTGATGGCTGGCTGGCATAACCACTGGTTTCTTTGCTAATTCTTTTACTAATATTTCAAAGAGTTTTATATCAGTGATAAAAGAAGCAACACTTTTGGATGGGTAATTTTTCGTCCACAAGAAGTGATAACTTTTTGCGCTTTTTAAGAATAAAGTAATGCTTTGAGTCAGCGATCGTGTAATTCAATTCCTCTGCTACGCCCCATGTCTGTTAGCGCAGTACGCGCTACTTCAAATTTCAATAGGCTTGCGGCCGTCAGTACGTTGAATTTTGTCAGTGGCAAAAGAAACCCTTCTAGCTGCTATAGCAGGTCCCAAAGTGGTGTAAAGCGGTTTGCGAAGCGAGTTTACTAAATTACACAACTTCTGCCGTGTTTGCCGCAGCAGCATCGCTGAGATAAATTTTCCGTGCTCATACATCGCCATACTAGCGTTTGCAGCTGTACTAGACCCTGATTCACGGAAACTGTTTTATATCGCTAAACACGGCCACCGCGGTGGCTCAGTGGTTATGGTTCACGGCTGCTGACACGAAAGACGGGGGTTCGATCCCGGCCGCGGCGGCAGAATTTCTTTCAAGGAGAAATTCAGAGGCCCGTGTGCTGTGCGATGTCAGTGCACGTTAAAGAACCCCAGGTGGTCGAAATTTCCGGAGCCCTTCACTGCGGCGTCCCTCATAGCCTGAGTCGCGTTGGGACGTTAAACCTCATAAACCCATAAACCCATATCGCTCAACACAGCAAATGCGGATAAGATTGTCAACATCGCAGACCGGCTTGCAGCCCTGAAATCATTTTAGGAAGGTGTGAAGGCTGCACCGAACTAAGTACGCAACATCACACTGTCGCTTTTAAAGGATGCCGTCATGGCTCACTCTTCGCAATTCCATGGTCTTAATAAATAAGCAGGATGGCTGCTTGTACAGAGCTAGAACAGTGCACGTCAAAGCCTGCCTCCATGTTTAGTAGGCCTAATATGGATATTAACTATAGATATCTAATGAAGATTCGAGCTGTGCGCTGTGTCACATTGATGTGATATTTCCACGCTTGTGCTGAGGCGTAACACAGGCGTTTTAGTGCGAAAGCGCTACTTAACACGCTCCGAACCGAAGCTTATGTGAAGCCTCGTAGTAACTGGGGTAAGCTCAGGTGTGTTCTGAGCAGCGTCACACCATCTGTAGCCAATGGAAGGGTGATCTTCGGGGTCACCTCGACCAAACCTAGCATAGCAACAGCCCCTGTAGAAATCAAATAAATATTACCACCACCGTGTTTCTGACCCGCGGTGGTGCTAACCGATCAGCTTTGTTGAACACTGCACTAGAGCACTATGCTATCGCCGCAGCTGATCGCGCTTCGCGTTAAAATGCAACACACTCTCACGCTGTGCTTTCCACATGGTCGTTTTCATCAACTAAGAATATTGTCTCCAGACGTGTTGATGGCCGAGGAAAGCAAAACTATAAGTCAGGCGGGTTAAACATGCTTTCGCACGTCTACTCGATTCAACTACGTTAAAACCCTACAGGGTCACAAGAGGCTTCAGGAGCATCGACAACGTCGCTGCCACTGCAGACTCAAGCGTGGCAGAGTAGTGTGATTCGTCAGCATTGCAGTGTTTCTAAGCGTAAAAGGAGGCTCTGATCGGGCAGTATCATATATGGGTTCCTTCGCTCAGCCTCGCACTTCTGAGTAATACCTCCATGGCAAGTCGGTTTTCATTTCAACGACTTAGAATAGGGGCAGAAAGCAGCCCGTCATACTGCATGCAGTGCACAAAGAGGCGTTTGCCAACATCTCCAGAACAATTCTGGCAATTCTGGAAAAGGGAATGCTCCTGCATTTGACATCTCTCTTTAGCGTTACTATATAATTCTCTTCCTGATGATTTATTCGTCAGGGGCTCAAGGGCAGCTTGATCAGACGGGGCCGTGGCTAACCTGTTTTCTTGTCTGTGCGAGGCAGGGTGGTAGACCCATTTCCTCGCGCAGTTCATCCGAAGCTCATTTATTGTCCGGGAAGAAACTAATACAAAAATAATGAGAAGGAATGCCGCCACTGCAGATTAGTTATAGAGCGTGTAAGAGACCAGAAAGTGTAAAAGCAGCATTAAAAAGTATAATAGCAACTAGGCTACATCCTAATTAAAATATTCGATGCGAACCGTTATTGGTCAAAAATTTAACCAGAAGGTGGTCTCTGCTGAGTTGTGACGCTTCCTTCATTCTCAAAGCTGCGCAGCCTTCGTAGGACGAACCTCTCCAGAGTTGGAGTTCAAGGTACGCGCTCTTCGCCAAAATTCGGGCAACTATTAAGCTGCGCCTTAAGGGTATGGCGATAGTCGTAATGGTTGCGATCAGTTGATGGGGCGCTCTGCATATCACTGCCCATTCATTGTTTTACATCAAGACACACAAGGCCTATTTTTAATTAAGCAAAGCTAACGAGCTTCCTTCAGTGGTAGATTAGAGGTATGGTGCTCCTGGTTTACGACATAAGGGGCAGACGTTCTAGTCCCTGCTCGACCGTTTTTGTTTTGAGCGCAGTTTCTTATCCTTCTTCAGAGGCAGTATGTAATGATGATGGAATGACGTCAACAACCTTTAGACCGATGAACAATTGTGTACCGACGTCATCACTGTTGTACTGTGTGATCATTGTAGGAAGGTTGTATTATCCGAGCGAGGTCATATGGTTTTGAAGTCGGCCGTTTCTACCAATTCTAATTTTTTCAACATGAAAACGCCAACTACGGCCCTTTCTCCGTTGAACAGAACTCCTTATGCTGTCGCCTTAATAAGCGCGTTCTTATTAAGGCGACAGCATAAGGAGTTCTGTTCAACGGAGAAAGGGCCGTAGTTGGCGTTTGCATGTTGAAAAAATTAGAATTGGTAGAAACGACCGTGCCTGCGCGTGCGTTTGTATGCCTGCGCGTGCCTGCGCGTGCGTTTGTATGTGCGTGTCTGTGACTTTTGTAACGCTCCAAGTGGCGAAGCTGACGGGGGTTGTTCCACTCCTGGAGAATGGCGGCGTGTAGAAGGCAGTACAACCAGCGCCCCCTAAGTGAATGCAATGTATCAGAACAACTTCCGGGCGCTCTCCCAGCCTGGAAAATGCCCCTAAGGGATCCCACCAAAGCGTGCACAGGATATGACACCTTAAGTGCCTGGAGGATGCCGAACTCACCGTCGGAGTGCCCTTCAGCCATGTGAAAGATATCGCAGATCTGTCCACAGTGCGGGCAGCGCCCATCTAAGTTGGGATCAAAGTATTTGACTACGGCAGAACAAAGAGTTCCAGCCTGCAGGTGCCGCAGAGTTCGCTCCTCCGCCTTACTCAGCCCCTTGGCAGGTGCCGGGTAGAGGCGGTGGCTGTCGCAGTAATAGATTAAGATTTCGCAGCAGCGGGCTGATGTGCTTCTGAGCCTGGGGAGCAAGGATGAGGAACCCGGTCTATAAACACTAGGGAAGCCGCATCAGCGGCCTCATTGCCTCGAAGACCGTGGTGCCCAGGAGCCCAGATTATGTTTGTCTGAGTTAGGTCAGGGGCAGCTCTTCTAGGAATTTGGGAGGCAGGAGGTTATAATTACACTGCAAGATAGTGTTCAGAGACCAGACGGGAGCCTGTGATAACTGTTCTCGATTTTGAATCCTCGGGAGCGACTGCTACCCCTCCCCTACCCGAGAGTACATTGGAATCTCAAAGGGCTCTACATTGGAATCTCAAAGGGCTCTAGTAAAGCGTGCGCTATAAGGGGCATCTTCGTGCGGCATCCAGGACTAAGGATACCGACCATGTTGCGAGGTCTTCTGGCCCCAGAATTCTTTTTCTGAGCAATAAAATTATTTTCACCACCCCCACCCTCCTACCATCAGCGAAATTCTACTGACCACTATTTCACTAAGGCACAGGGTGGGCCTCAAAAAACGGCTCTCGTCGTAAAAGAAGAATGTGACACCAGATGAGCTGTAACGAAATGTGAAATGAAAGAATTAGGGGATAAACCAGGCTACGGCTTAGTCAGAAGATTCGGCTAGAGCGGTCTTTGGTGGAAGATGTAACGCGGAATGGGTGGCTGCTTAGCGCTCGCACTTCCTACATGGTCCCTGCTGCACGGCATTTGTAGAATGAAGCTCGTCCTGGACGGTATTTGAACCTCCTCCCCTTTCGGCGAAGAAGCCGTGGTCTTAGTGGTTGTGTGCCTGGGGCGTGAGCACGTGCGTGTGCGTGAAGAGAACATTGGTTACCACACCTGTATTCAAAGGAGGTAAAAAAAATACAGATCATGGGCAATTAAGCGATGAAGCTTTCCACCTCATAAAAGATTAACGTACACTGAAACAGCTATACGCAACTGCTACACTAATTAAACATCAAAGCGGGTGCTTCCCATAAGATGTTATGAAATTGGTAAACATGGGTTTGTGAGTCAGAAGAGCACTCTTTTGAGCATAGCATTGTCCGCATTGTACCCCTTCATTATGCAAGTAAGCCGCGCCAACTTTTAGGCTGGTTAGCTATAATGAAATGTGTAACTTTTTAACTCTGGCTTTGGTATCCTTTTTTATTGAGAGCTGTGTAGGCCACCGTAAACAGTAGCAATATCACTTTTAAACATTTTCGAAAACGCAGTTACTGTCGGCGCTGTGAGCCAACAAATTTTTCGACATCACGCCTATATACCTGCGCCTTCGAAAACCTTGCACGCAAAGCAACGCCCCCAAGTCTACGTAACTTGTCGAAATAGATAAAATGTCTTAGGCCAAAGCACCGAGAGTACCGAAATTTGAAAAGCTTATATGCGTACCACTTAGACTGGGCTACATGCCTCTCAACAAGCAAGATGCCTAACAGTAACAGTTAAAATATTAGCCAATATTAGTTAACTAGCTTACCAGTCAGCTCATGTAATCTGTATTCAGATGCGGTAAAGCGCTTACTATGCTATGCAGAAAAATGCGCTCGTCTAACTGAAAAACTGTTTAAAAAAAACGAGATCTTAGGTGAAACACCCCACATACCGCCAGTGCAAAAGAAGGTGCGTGCGATCAAAAAAGTCATCAGTAGAAAAACAGCGCGAACAGCTTCATTACAGGAAAGCGCCCAACTTATCCAAACAAATATATGTGAACTATTTTTAGTTATCTTATTTGCTGTCATTGAGAATCTTCAGAAAATGTTCGGATTGTTCACAAAATGGACAAAAGTTTTTAACATTTAGGAACCTTAACGACTTGAGCTTGGTCGCTGCGCTGCATAAATTTATTGCGTGCGCGATGAGGAGGCTCATGTTTGTTATCAATATTTTGCACCTGTATAACCCTTTGTCGTTTACGTGGTAAATTTTCAACACACTTATCATCCTTTTGTTTTCGAAGTAAGCCGTATGAGCACCAAAGTGAGAACTTTAATGAGCTATGCTAGCATTTACTGTAAAGCGAATGCATATTTTGTTTCTCTACTGTAGTAGATCCCTAGAAAACATATACACAGTCAAAGTGTAAGGGATAGAATTATTTTGTTCGATAATAAAGACATCTCCGTTATATTAAATCCTGATATAGCAGAGCCCTGGATAGGACAGTGGATTAGCATGGCGCATTATTTGCAGTGCCAGCGCCTGTGCTACCAAATGAATCGAACTGCGCTCTTGTGCTGCGCTTCAAGACACCCGAAACGCATCGACTGGCACCAGCACAACCCTCGTAATTCTGAAGGTTTGTTTTTTCAAACTTGAATCTTATATTTCACCGTCAGAAAATTTTTACTTGTCCTGCATTTCAACTGTTTCGCTGAGAATCTGGAAGTATTCTTCTCCCGTTAAAGAAGGACAAAGAAAAAGGCGAAGAGATTTCAGTTAATAGCTATAGCTATATTTCTAAAGCCATCAGCTTATGCAAGATGGATGCCGCAGTGAACGTTTTCAGGGTAGACGACTGCCCAATGCATTTTTCTCTCCTAAGAACAAAACACGAGATTCAAAATTCTGTTGAGGCATTTTCAATATCCAAACTACATGTTTTAGAACAAACCGAAAATTAATATGCATTGTGTTACATTTTATAGTCACAATTACTTTTTTATTCCGATAGCCTTCTTTGTTTTAACGCAAGAGCGTTGAGGGCCCCATATCGCTGAAAAGCCGGCGCCGTTGTTCGCGTCATTGGCCGTCAGCGAAAAATTCACGAAAGATCCCCAGAGGAGCGACGTAAGTGGGGACCTTGTTTCGCCTTGAGAACTTTCCCATCGAATCATGAGGAAATTACGTAACGCAGTAGGCAAATTAATGAGTGATCAGGTCAGCTGGCTTGGGACGAGCAGCCTGGGTCTCACAATCAACCCGTTGTCGGCACCTGCCATTGCAGGGCAGTGGCGCGTCGCTTAACCACTGCACCATTGCGCCAGGAGGGACATGGTTGTTCCGAACAATCTGTGAATGTAAAGTACAGAATGGCCAATTCTGCATATATACGCATCAGGCCTTTAATGTTATCCTGTCATGAACTTAAGATGTCCCCTTCAGTTTTTGCTCATGTTCGTTGAATTTATTCTCCATTCGACAATGCATGCTTGCGTGCTCCATCTAGAGAGCGGTGCCTGTACGTTTTGAGCACGCAAACTGTAGCACTGTAATTCAAGTGAGTTAACTGTGTTATTGAGGAACTTGACTGTGAAGCGCCACATGTGGAGCCTGTGTAACAATAGCATGAAGCGAGAGATTTTCGTTGTTATTTCCCTTCCATACACGTGCGCTGCTTTTACATCTGCTGCGCTGTGAAAACGTTGATACTACTCGTTTGAACCAACTCCATTCACGGCCGGCCTCATTGCAGGAATGAGCACCGCGAAACATTCCCCGGATACAGGTACTACCGTCGCTTCTAGAAATGTGTCCTTGAAGCCACGACAGCGAAGATAATTGGCTCAAACGGCGAAATACCCACGCCAAGCACCTCATCGGGCTCACCGAATGCTCTTGTTCATGGCATTCCCATGATCATTGCGGAACCAAACAAATCCATAAAGAGATACACCACTGCACCTGACACATTTTCATCCTTCACTGCATTAGAAAAAAAGCGAACTCTACAGAAGGAAATCTTCACACGTGGATGCGAAAAATGCAGAGTTATACGGGGCATTAATCAACAGGTCATTATCAGAGGCTTAAGGACGCATTGATGATTATTGCTACTGCTCGAGGTTCCAATTTTGGCCTGATGAAAAATCGCTTACTAACACCTGGAGTCCATGAGTCCAAAGAAAGCGCTGACCTAAATGCAAATATTCCTGAATGCACATCCGTAGCGGTGGAAAAAATTCCGAAGACCACGATTCATGACCTTGATACTAAAAACAAGAAAACGTTCTTTAAAGCATTGGAATCAGCCATAAGAAAAAAGAAAATTTTGGATAGCTGGAGACAAAGTAAATTAAATTTGATTTATAAAGTCATTTCCTATATTGTACAAGGTCGTTTCCTTCAGGCTGGCAATGCAGGCGGTTAAATTACAAATGTAGACATGGATAGAAAGTAGTCAGGTACTCGGAAGACTTAAGAATGGGTTCAGGTGTGGTGCTCGCATAGATGACAGCCTGCTTGGTCTTAACTAATGCACAGAAATAGCAAGGGCGGAAGGCCGACCTCTTCGACTGTTTATTGTTCGACTGTTTATTGCCCCACTCTGCTGCTGTATACACTGTAAGGGGGCGGAGGATTTTTCAAGCCGCAAATGTACGGCTTTTCCCTCCGCCTCCTTCCACTTCTTTGTGGAGAATAAAACTTGTATGTATGTATGTATGTATGTATGTATGTATGTATGTATGTATGTATGTATGTATGTATGTATGTATGTATGTATGTATGTATGTATGTATGTATGTATGTATGTATGTATGTATGTATGTATGTATGTATGTATGTATGTATGTATGTATGTATGTATGTATGTATGTATGTATGTATGTATGTATGTATGTATGTATGTATGTATGTATGTATGTATGTATGTATGTATGTATGTATGTATGTATGTATGTATGTATGTATGTATGTATGTATGTATGTATGTATGTATGTATGTATGTATGTATGTATGTATGTATGTATGTATGTATGTATGTATGTATGTATGTATGTATGTATGTATGTATGTATGTATGTATGTATGTATGTATGTATGTATGTATGTATGTATGTATGTATGTATGTATGTATGTATGTATGTATGTATGTATGTATGTATGTATGTATGTATGTATGTATGTATGTATGTATGTATGTATGTATGTATGTATGTATGTATGTATGTATGTATGTATGTATGTATGTATGTATGTATGTATGTATGTATGTATGTATGTATGTATGTATGTATGTATGTATGTATGTATGTATGTATGTATGTATGTATGTATGTATGTATGTATGTATGTATGTATGTATGTATGTATGTATATTTACTATTCCTAGACATGAGCAGTGTATACGGCAATTTTAGCAGGGAACTCGTGTGAAACATTGTGAAAGATACAGGTATCGTTCATGACATAATTGATTTCGTAGAACAAATATACCGAGATAATAGAGCTGAAATTGTACGGGAAGAGATCAGATGTAGACAACCGCTGCTGACCTCGCTTTATATGAGGAATATAAAAAAAAAACTACAAGACAGTAATCTATGTTATAATCTGGCGCACAGATAAGACGAAAAGTTCGTAGAACAGCGGCTAATCGGTTCAATGTACGCGGGTGTGTTGCAATGTTAGGCTTTCCTTCGAGAATGCGGTTTTGTGCCCAGGACGAGAACCTCAGTTGAAACTAGAGAGAAGTCAGAGAGCTGTTGGAAGATTAGAACTAGGTGCACACGACAAAACCAGCAACGATGCAGTACATTATGCTTAATACGCTTATGCTCATTATGCTTATTATTACGTATAATTATGCTTAATAAAGAAGACAGGAGCACGTTTAAAGGACGGAGCTCCGTTATGTCAGCGTCCTTCTATCTTCTGTGTTCGCGCTGTAAACTGTAGAGCACAATAACTATCATGCATAACCAACAAGGGCTGTCCTCTCTCTCTTAGGAGGCCTACAGGGGGATATGGGCTGGGCATTGTTCTAACCGCGGGAAGCTCAGGATAAAATATTGTTTGTAGAACGTCTGAGGAAACTGGACAATAGCAGATGGTCAGGTAATGTATTTAAATATTTATACACAAAGAGTGCTGACTCAGAGTGGCAGAAAAAGACTGGCAAATTAACAGTAAATATGCAGGACGCAATCAATCAATCAATCAATTTTATTTCCTTAAAGACCCCTTTTTAGGGGCATTACATAAGGGGCGGGTACAACGTTTGGTGAGACAAAGTAATCATGCGTTATGATGATGACAAAAAGCTGTTAGCTCTGCGTGCAAAGTTCGCTGGGCAGGTTATTGTTGCAATGTCAGCGGGAAGGCCATTCCAGTCCGCGGCGGTGCGTGAAAAAAATGAAGCTGCGAAGGTGACTGTGCGTGCACGTGGACGGCTGATCTGGAGTTGATGGAGAGTGCGGTGAGATATGCGTGCCGGAGGAACCATGTAGGGTGCAGTTCGTAGATGGCTGTAAAATAACTTTGGAGAACTAACGAGGATAGAGAACTAAAGGATGGAGAACTAACGAGCTTTGAGCAACAGGTAGAAATCTCTTGACGTACCGATGTCTTTCGAGTCAGCAGCCGAGGACCACAACCACTGAGCCACTGTGGCTTCCTAACCAAGAAAATTACACATGTTCAGAGTGTGGTAAATATGTAAAAGCAATTGAACATATTATACCCGAATGTGATGGTATCCATCCGTACGTCGATGCGTGCACAGACACCTTTTCAGATGCTCTTGGATTTAGAGATCAGTAAGATCATGTGAATGAATCTGCAGTGGAACTTCGGAAAGGCGATTGAAAGATTTTTGGCTAAAAAGCAGAGAGGTAAGATAAGGTTAGAACTGCAGGATGGAATACTGTATTCAAAGGAAATGGCGAAAGCACAGACTGATTTATTAGGGCGTTACAGAAAGGCTGTGCATGGTGGCAACTGTCTCCACCCTGTTTCAAAGGGGACGCTCGCTCACCCACAAACACACACACGCACGCACGCACGCACGCACGCACGCCCGCCCGCCCGCACGCCCGCACACACGCCCGCACACACGCCCGCACGCACGCACGCACACGCACGAAAACACACACACACACAAACACATCGTGATTGTTGAGGTAAGCACTCCTTGATGAAGACCACTAGTGAACAAATAAGATGTATTTTTCAGTATAGTGGTATATTCATTAGGCTAAAACGAGCTCGACAGACAAAAATGAGCAGAAAAATCGAGAAACCGCCCTCACAGGTGCTCCAGGAATGGCTCATACTTGCAAGAGAAGCGTCTTTCCTTCCGAATGTTGATGCTTTAGAAAATAAGATTGAGGACCGTTGCACCACGTGCATATTAGTCAGTTATAGATGTCGTATACATTGCTGTAATAATTCAATATTTTGAAACATATAGACGTAGGATCTGTTTTTAATAACGGCAATCTGAAATTCCATTTTCCAGCCCTATGAAAAGAGTTAACATTTCTGGTGTGCTTGCACGAATTTTCATCGATTCGCTTCCTGGCACATACCGCACTGTGAACGTAATTCTTAAGCCATGTTTCAATCGGACTGGCATCTACAATGATGTCATCCTTAGTTTACATGCGATATCATTATGAGGGCCTTGAAGGTGAAAACTCTCCCTCGGCTGCGGCGGGGTCGGCATCTTTATGAAGCCTCGATCTGCTAAGTATGGCAGGCAGACGCAGGGAAATCTCTCTCTCCACTTGCAGAAAAGAGGAGTTAGAGGCCAGATTAAGACTCACCAAGCAACAATTAAAATTGCTTAAATACATGAATAAAAGAAGCGATTACAAACTGAAATGAAGTAAGCATAGAATCTGAATTGGAGTAGAACAGAACTAGTATAGAATCAGAATGAGAAAAGCAGCGGAACGGGAGTAGAATCTGAGTTGGAACAGGTCTGGTGAGCGAAAGTAAATGCAATCACAATTGGACTAGAGTTAGGATTGGAATATATCGGTAAGCGAAAGAAAGATGGTAGCTCATTTCCTCCGCATCACTCGAAGTGGTCGCCCTAAATATTTTTATCTGTTATTTTTTGGCTGTTTTACTTAAGTAGCAGCAAAAATTTTGTAAATGGTTTAGGGGGTTCTAGCGTCCCAAAGCGACTAAGGCTATGAGGGACGCCGCAGTGAAGGGCTCCGGAAATTTCGCAAGGCGGAAATTTGGGCAAGTTGTTAAGTGTTCATAATTTTGTTCACAGCGCAACAACAACGGGACAGAAGACGAAAGAGTGACACAAACAAGAGCTTGTTTTTGTCACTCTTTCGTCTTCTGTCCCGTTGTTGTTGCGCTTTGAACAAAATCCGGAAATTTCGACCACCTGGGGTTGTTTAACGTGCATTGACATCGCACAGCACACGGGCCTCTAGAATATCGCCTCCATCGAAATTCGACCGCCGCGGCCGGGATCGCACCCGCGTATTTCGGGTCCGCTGCCGAGCGCCATAACCACTGAGCCACCGCGGCGGCAAAAAAAAAGTTGTAAATAGGAAGTGATTGCAGGAGAGAACCTGTGGCAAAAGTAACACCTCGTCTCCTTGGCTATGCTAACTTGTTCGTTAAGAATCAATCTTTCACATCGCGGCTTCTGTACCTTGTGGGCTCGTTCATTTTCAGAAGATCGCGTGTTAGGTCTGCATTCTCTAGAAATCAAATACTTATATTCGAACAGTGGTAATACACCTTCTTGACTGGAGCAAATATAACAACATAAAACTTCACTGCATTCACCAATACTGACTAGTAACTAAAGGGACAATAATCGGGAATACTATGTGAGGCTGTACTGATAGGGTAGGGCCACCTGATAACAAATATGACAGTTTTACTGAAAGCAATGTTTTTATAAAAGCAGAAAATTCCAAAAAAATTGAGGTACACGGGGGCCGCTGGCGTATTAATAATGTTATGTCACCGTATTGATGGCAAATCACCATAGAAATACGGGGAAGCAGCGCGGCGAGTGTAGCCGAGAGCGCGAAGGATCTCGTAATTAGAACAGCGCAAAACAGACGATGGAGAGACATAAAGGTTAGTCGCAAATACGAACTCTGAAGCTTTCACCTCGATTCTGTGCACCCAGGCAGCGTGTAGCCGCTGTGAACGACAAGTTCAAAACTTCAAGCTCTAAACGGCATTCTCACTTTTTTGCGCATGCTACGTGACAAGTGAAGAGGTTTCGTTCGTGCTTCAGCCGTCAAAAAAGCTATTCTGTGCATGCTGCCCGCATTATGAAATTGTAATGTGTTTGTTTGCTTATTTTAGCATGCCCTCATGGAGATACGCGCATTGATGCACAGCGTCAATGTCTGAAACGCTACCGAAACACGTGGTGTTACATGTTTCGAGTGTAGCGGATAGCCGATTGTATTTTAGACGTGATGAAAAATACCTCAGAAGTACTACATGCACCGTGAACTCTTATTTGGCGCATTCAGAGAACCGTTTCTAAGCGCGGGTCATCAAGCACGCAGTACGTGAGACGCCGGCACGCAACCAAGGTGTTTATGCCAGAAAACGTTCAACCGGCTCATGCAAGTGCGTCAAAATTATGCGAGCATTCATTGCGACACCTACAGCTGGCAGGCGGCGGACTGCCACTGGGCGCAACGTACCCTGCTTTGTTTGTGCTTACAACGCATAGGAAGCAATTAGGAACCCACAAATCACAATGACCGCCATAGGGTTAACTACAAGGGTTTTCTGCGATCATACTTAGTGCGTAGTTAGTCAACAAGCAAGCGATAATCGGCAGCTCAGTGCAGCGTTTGATGTGTAAGGCACTTGGACTCTTTCATGGAGATGTGATGTTAAATGAATACATTAGGGCCTGAGAGCTGCTGGCAGGCTCTTGAGGACCCCTCGAAGCATGCGTGTACACTTCACGACTGCACAAAACAGCAAAGGATTTCTGCTCGCGATATCGTCACCAATGTGTCTGAGCGCCAGAGCGCGATTACCAGTTTGTTCAGCAGTCCTCAGCTATCCTCGACAACTTCCCGTAGCTGCTTTTCGAACCAAAGGAGCCTATTTACACAGTACGCACGCACTGCGAGAGGTTGTAGAGGCACGCGATGCAGACGAAAACCACATCGAAATAGTGGGGTACGTAGGCGGCCCACACTTGGACCTTGCCGCCGTGACTACCCATCTGATGGCCTTCAGTTCTCAGTTTCCGGCCGCATTTTGGTCTTTAGAAATCAGACCTCTGATCGATCGGAATAAAAAGATTAATATAGATCACGCCGCAGCAGTTTATTTTTCGCCGGCGATTTCAAAGTAGACGGGTTTTTGGACTTCCATTTGTCGTTTTCTTAGCAACGCAACTACCTTTCCAAGCAGAAAATACGACGTTCCCGAGGAACGATCTATCCGCCTTCCTAGGTTCGGAATCGTTTTAAGTTGAAATTGCCAGTAGTGAAACTTTTTCGCACTCTCTGCTTTACACCATGAACGTAACATCTTTCACGGTATTTTCACTCGTATCGTTAGTTTTCTCCAAGCAAAACTTTTTTTAATTTTTTGACAAGAAGAGCCCTTTCATAGAACACCACGCTTGTAAAGAACAGGTGCTATTTTGACAGCCGTGTTAAGTGGGTACTAATTTATAAATTGCCCAAGGTAAACAATAATATTTTTAGAAAATAACCAGCAGATGCTTAGTACCGACAACTGATTTTATTTCAGTTGAAAGAAGAAATGATAAAATAACCTCGTAATAATATACTCTTACAATGCGCCCCGCCGCGGTGGCTCAGTGGTTGCGGCGCTCGGCTACTGGCCCGACAGACGCGGATGCGATCCCGGCCGCGGCGGCCGCATTTCGATGCAGGCGAAATTCTAGAGGCCCGTGTACTGTGCGCTGTGAGTGCACGTTAAAGAACACCACGCGGTCGAAATTTCCGGAGCCCTTCACTACGGAGTCCCTCATAGCCTGAGTTGCTTTGAGACGTTAAACCCAAATAAACCAAACTAAAAAAAGATGTTTAAGAAGGCGCACTGTAATGCTAATCCGGCGGCGCATAAACATCGCCACAAAAGATGAAATATCATTCCACAGTGCGATACCTTCAACACAAGTTTTCATACTTTGGTACTTGATCAAGTACAACTTCTTTGCAATAAGACCTGCCCTATGCGTAAAAACATACCTTCCTTTTCTCGATAATATTTCACTCACGTCCTATAAGCCTGTTTTGTTTTTTATATATTTCGCCTAAATAAATGCATCCTATATGTAGCACAAGACAGAGGCATCAACTAACTATGACACCATTCCGAGTAAAAAACAATTTTTTTTTGTTTCCCGTAATTGAATGGAACAACTTAACTAATATGGAAGTTAACCAGCCTTCCATGTCATCTATGTTCATTTCGCTAGAGATGAAATATGCCTTTTTCTTTTATGCGACGTTTAATTGCACAACAACGCTGTTAGTGTACTCATTTAAGCAATGTAGTTTGTTTTCGCTTTGATTTGTACCCTGCGCTTAAGTGCTCATATGTTATATTTCCACCCTGCTGAAATCCCTTGTGTGGATTTTAGTATCTGTAAAAAAAACACAATAGAAAATAATAAAACCCTGATGCAAATATTAGTGCGCCCCTGTATGTGAAAAATGCAAAGCAATGAATTGTGGTCAGGAAAGCGTGGCGCTAAGTTGCTGAAACCGCCCTTGAGCTTGATAGCTGTGTGTAACTTACTGCTTGAGTTTTTTATCACCTCAAAAAACCTACGGGCAGCATACACGTGCACTAAACTCCACAAGGACGCCAGTGTTAATGCAGCTATAGTCGCATAGTGTTGTCCTTGGCGAATTTTAGCAAAATTAAGAGCAGTTTCAGGATCCGCTTAAGCGTGGCAGCCAGGAAATCATAACAGCTCCCGTGTGCAGCTGGGATATTTTTCACCCTTGACTTGCCTTTTCCGCACTGAAAAGCCGATAATAGAGGAGAGTAGGAAATGCCCCCGTCATACGCCTTGTGAGTGCGTGCAGCTGACTTCTGTGACTGAAGGGCCTGTGCTGTTCATTAAATAAAAAAAGTGAATACTATGATAAATATGGAACTTTGTGCGAGCCATTTTAGACATCCGCTGTGTAAAAAGAAAAAGCTATTCGTGAAGCAGAGGTGAATGGGGTAGGCACATGTGTGCCTCAAACGCAGGAAACCGGGGTATTTCAAGCTATAACGAGTAGCGATCTGAAGGAGAAACCTTTGCATATTGCTACTGCACTGTTTCCATTTTAGGTGTTTGGAAAACGGCCTCGCCATGTCCGGCAGTCCGAATGTCCGCCGCTACATTTTACGCTAGCGAGCTAATTCCGGCTTCCACACTTTCCACACCTAGCGGCTTTGGTCTCCAAGACCTTGGTCCAGATAGCTACAACCAATGCTACAAAGCAGAGTGGTCCTTCGGCAGGCTTTGCTATTTTAATGCCTCGAGAAGACCTGTGGAAAAAAACGGAAAAGCAAACCAATTCGTTCTAACCGTATAAATACACGGCACAAAAGGCCCATGAAACAACTGCGGTATTCTGCCTTTCGGAGAGCCATCTCAGTTCGTCCACATCATCTTCTGCCATGGCTGCTGTTATCTTTGTCCTAGCTCTGCTGATGCCAGCTGCCCTGGGAGCCGGCTCTTGTAAGGCGCCTGCTTTTCTGCTAATCTTCTCTAACGGCCTTTTGCTCTCCACAGAGCTTCTATTTCTCTCAGTAAATATTTTGTTGTGCCGTCCTGAGCGTCGTCTCTTCTATGTTTCCTTATATTATTGTCAATTAGAGCCATCTTTAGTGTTCTGCTAGTTGCCACACCTGAGTTACTGTGTTTAAGTTCTGCCTCAAAGAAGTAACTGGTTCTCCCATATGAAGAGATGTCATTTTTTTTTTCTTGGCATTTTTATTTCTGCAAGCGGACAGTGCAGTGCTCTTTTTGTCTTCAAAGTATTTATTAATATTCTTGAAATCCTAAAAGCCTTTAGGCATTTTTCAGTCCTCCCCTTTGTTTTTCAGCGACTATGTGTCAAGTAGCATCCCGACTTGCCACTGTTCAGAATAGTATATGCAAGACCATGCACTAGCATCGCACTTCACATTTTGACGAAGCGCATGCATGAGTGAATAATAAAAAGAAACAAAAGCAACCGATCGCTTCCAATTCTAGAATTCACACATAAAGCAAGAAGTAGCCAATTCTATGGTCGAAAAAACGAAACCAGTTCACCGGCCACCTAGAAACCACATTACAGTATAAATGCCGTAAAGAGCTTGCGGTTCTAAGTTGGCTGCGTACAACGGGCACACGCAGCACCAATGCACCAAACGTGAGGCAGAAACTACCATGGTTGTGTTTGCGTCCAGCATTTCGTTCTGTCGCCTGTTTCTCGCTGTTTTAATTATGAAACTCCTCATTATCTTGGCTGCCCTCACCGAGGTGAGCAAAAAAACTGCTCTGGTTCTTTATCCCAAAGATAACACTGCCGTAGATGCTACAGGAGCTCTGCCACACAAATTACAAGCAGACCTCCTGGGTTCTCTACTTTAGAGAAAGGCTGTGCCCACCGAGACTCATGAAGCTAGGTTAGCCACGCGCAGTAGGTGTTAGCCGTAAGTTTTCATCAAAAGCACATATTTGCCTCGCTTAATCATAAACTTGCAGCGTGCTCATTTCCCAAAAATATTGTTGCTTCAGCAAAGATCGCGTAGATAGAATACCAGAGGCTGATAGTAGCCGCATCAATGGTTGTTCTCTTCCGGTAGCTCTTTGGCAGCATTACTTTCGTGTAATACACGTCCCTTTTGCTTTGCAGCTGGTTGCCTCACCGCAACTCTGCCGGGAATCTTGGACCTAGGAACGGTAGGTACAGCAGCATCAATGATATTGCCAGTGCTATATTGCGGTGTGCTCGCCCCGAAGACCAGAAACTGGAATATTGTGCCGGTCTTCTTAGACGTTCCGACAGCTTCACCGGTATTTGGCGCTGGCCTGGAAGTCGTCGTTCCGATATTTTCTCCAGTATGATGCCTGCAACCCAATATCTTTTTACCATTACACCATTCCCAGCTAAACTCCTGCCAGCAAAGCTCAGATCTCCAAGAGTCTATTGTGACCAGGGATCCCTATTTCTGGAACCAAGGTGCAAAAAATAACCTGAATAACTGCAGGCTGGAAAAAAAATATTCTCATCGCCTGTTTATTTTCACATTTCCTTCTTACTAACGCCATGGCGGCTCCATGGAAGCTTTTATATTTTCGGCTTCCAAGAAAAGTCTTGACAAAAGGGTGCTGACATGTACAGGTTCATGAGACGCCCATGACCACGACGAATTACATCGCCGCATTACCAAACGAGAAGGTAGTTAACCGGAAAGACTAGTCTGAACTCTCCGTTCGCAGTAATTGAGTAAATTATTTCTTAAAGTCGGTTTCGAATTACATTTGTCTCCTTGTAATACGTTCCCTGGGTTTATGTTTAGCGTCGTCAGTTCTGCTACCACCACGTCATGGCACACAGCAAAATTTTTTCAGCTGGATTCCTTCCGATTCTTAAGTGGGCACCAGTTCAAACACAGTGCCTTAAATAAGCACGCCATGCAGAAGTGGCGGCTAGGATGCCTGGGCTTAATTCTCGGCTTACGCACACAACAAAAAATACACGCATGAAGCAGCCACTCTGGGATGAGAATTCCTAGCATCTCTCCCATCTGCTGCACGCTGAGGGTTTTGTGAAAAGCAAAGACGAGAAAATAGGGAGAGAGAGAGAGGCTGGTTAATGAAATACATCATCATCATCATCATCAGCCTGACTGCACCCACTGCAGGGCAAAGGCCTCTCCCATGCCTCTCCAATTAACCCTGTTTTTTGTAAGTTGCCGCCGCTGTATCCCCGCAAACTTCTTAATCTCATCCGCCCACCTAACTTTCTGCCACCCCCTGCAACGCTTGCTTTCTCTTGGAATCCACTCCGTTACCCTTAAGAACCAGCGGTTATCTTGCCTTCTCATTACATGCCCTGCCCAAGCCCATTTCTTCCTCTTGATTTCAACTAGGATGTCATTAACCCGCGTTTGTTCCCTCACCCACTACGCCCTCTTGCGATCTCTTAGCGTTGCACCTATCATTTTCCTTTCCATAGCTCGCTGCGTTGTTCTTAACTTAAGCTGAACCCTCTTTGTTAGCCTCCACGTTTCTGCCCCGTAGGTGAGTACCGGTAGGATACAGCTGTTTGATACTTATCTCTTCAGCGATATTGGTACGCTGGGAGGTTAACCTTGGGGAGGTGCTGAGCGTTGGGGGAACTTGCAGAGGTGATATGAAGGGGATTGAGAAGTGAGAGTTGACTTCAAAACCTAGTGCGTGAAGTAACGTACACGTGTGTTGCTATCCGGAGGAAGAACAGGTAATTACCGCAGAAAGGCAATGGAATATTTCACCATGCAGCCACTGCGTTTCGGGTTCATTCACAGTAGAACTTCTTTGATAGATTCTGATAGGACCCCCATAAGCCTCGTAACTAAGCGCGAAAATGAATTTACTTCCAGTGCCTCGGGACATCCGTGGACTTGTGCACTGGAACTGTGGTAAGCTTCTCTTTTTGAAATAAATTCTGAGCGGTGACGTAGCTCACCACCGGGACCGAATGCGCGGCCGAGAAAAAGGCGGCCGTGCTTCTACGTGCTTTTACCAGCTTGTGAGGTCCATTATCGGTGTCATTTACCCGAAGGGCTGCATCCCCGCTGGGGAAATAGAAAAATCGCATAATCAATCAATCAATCAATCAATCAATCAATCAATCAATCAAATCAATTTTTTCTCAGTGTTTTTTGCAGTGATATAACTGCATTTTTCTGAAAGTGAGAAAGAGTATTCATGAAGAAAAATCACAGTATTTTACAAAACTGCGCTTCGGTTTGCATTCTTAGAAAAAGAAAATTGGAGGGTTAAAGGATAGACGGAAAGTAGAAACGAAGCATATATATATATAGTATAGGACAATCGCATAAGGATACCCACAGCAATTAAAGCGAGTAGTACTTTTTTAACTGACGTTCATTGGCGCAGGAAAGAGGGCTGGTACGTGATGATGGTATAAAGAAACGAAAGGTTAAAAAAATGAAAAAAGGTTTGCCTCCCTAGTGGAGTCGAACATAGCGATGATGCCGTCTCTGCGGCAAAAGCGTGGAGTTCTTTCTGACCAGCCTTCTATGCTCGCTAAATCGGTGCCTTCACTTTGTTACCATTCAGCAATGGCTGGCTTCAAGGTGGGACTACTCAGTAAATATTCAAGCAGCGGCATCGTGCCATGAACCTAATATATGACGTTTTTTCTCTAAATCTCTATATTTTCTTGGTTCCACAGGAGGACATCATCGGGTTCCTTGAAAAGCTGGTGCAGGTGGGTATGCAGAAAACTCTCACATGACGACTTTTTATCATCCCGATAACGGAGTCAGAAAAGCTTTGCGGGGTCTGAGACTTCGCTGTTGCCAATAAACGAAGCATTTGCAATGCCATAACTACAGGTGATCTCGCTGGAATTAGCAAATGCGTGTTCCTTCCGCACATGCGCCCGGGGTAGGAAATGCAGTGAAGCTATTGTTATCTTTTATTTGCGCAGTCTACCGAAACTCGCCCACGCTTCGTTTTCAGTAACGCAGTTAAACCGTGTTGATGCATGTCTGGGCCAGTAATAAAAGTTCTGCTGCAGGGGGAGCAGAAGCTAGCAAGGTCTTTCTAACATATGGTGTCGTGACGGCTGAGTTTTTTATCATTTGCTTTTTCCCGCGGCATATATTTGATTATATCAACCCAATATTTCCCTTCTAATACTACTATTGCCCCATTTCAGTGCCTGATCACAGCGCTGACGAGCATTAACGTTGTGGGCGCCGTGTCTGCTTTGGTCGACATCATCACCCTTGTGCTTAGTCTTCTCGGTTTGGGTAAGTGAAAGACAACTCGCTTTATTCGGTTCATGCTGTACATCGAGACTGTTCAAAGATAGTGTGGTTTACAGTGGTACTGAAGGCACAGTAAATACCTTGACCAGCTACTATTGCTTTTTTAAATCGTGCAGTTGCCTTAGGGCGTAAGCAGTGGCTGGGAGTGCGCTATAGCCATGCATGCTCATACATGCAGTAATCGGATAATTTTTCTGCCCTTATTGTTCAACCCTAAACAACATGGTAGAAAACACACCGATGTTTTTGAGCACTTTCTCTCTTCGTCATCCTGCGCAGCAGCCTTGTTAAATGTTGAGCAAGGCCTTGCTGGTTTACTCGGACATCACATATGGTTTGTTCAGCCAACTTGCTTTTTCGTTAAAAAAATGGTAAATTAAAATAAAAAAATCTTTTTTACTGCAGTGCTCTTCACAACTGAAATATTCAGGTTAAAAAGCACATGCAACTAATCACCGACAATTTTTTAGAATATAAATTGATGTAATAGTTACTCACAGACAATTAATTTATTTTTGTTCTCGCCTCTTGTACACCCAAGAAGCCTGTACAAAGCTCCAGAAAAAATTCTTACGTGTAACATTCATGTCTGCTTCCAGAAACTTTTTTGTTTCAACATGCTATTAGTAGATGCAGAAATGAATGTCTCCTGCTATTGCACTGTTTTCGCGAAACGAAGGTAAACTTGCAAAATACGCCTCATGAAGTTCGTCACGTAAATAACATGAGAAATTACAAGCAACTCTTGTCGAAAAATTAAGTGTTCTGTGGCGCCTAATGTCTTGAGCCGCACATAAGCAAAGGAAAGGTCGTAGTGAACGCTTCAGCAGTGCTTCTGACAATGTAAGGTTAAATTAAGCGCATTGACATCAAAAGACCGGGCGTTCATGGCTTTCTCCTGCGCCGAAAAGCTGACGCTGAGACCTGGATCAGATCCTGCCACTTTGAACTGAGCAGCCGAGTGCCAGAGTCAGTAAACCAACGCCACATTTCCTGCTGTCTCAAAAGCGGAATATACGTCGGCCGGAGTGATAAGTCACATTTCCTTGCAATCTTATTTCTTTATACATTCATCTTTTGGAATATCTGTGCAGCTGTCATGTATGCCACAAGTTGTGTAAGTAAACTTCACCACAGCTTTTTGAACCACACATGGAAGACAATTTTGAGACATATCTTCCAGGGGCAATTTGGAATTACCGCCACTAATGAATTTTGGGGCACCTTTTGAATAACAGGGAGGCATAAACGCCCTTCAACGAGCTAGCCGTTTCTTCATCAGGGGCAGCTTCAGATGTAGCGTTTACAGCTTGAACTTACAGCGTAAATTTAAGAGCAGCCTGCCGAGATACCTTAAAACTGAAGCATGGAAACGCAGTACCCTGAAACATATACTTACTGCAACCAAAAATTTGTGAAATGAACACTCGGACAGAGATGCGTGTTATGTGAAATTCCATGACAAATCCAACCAACATCATATGCCAAATTTGTACTCTTCTGACAGAATGTCCGTTCTCACGTGCATAAAGCCGACGGAATCACAGAATGCACAAGACTTTGTCTTTAGTGAGAGGAGGAGATGGACGAGGCTAGAAAATCCAATTCGCAGATCGGGTGACCGGAGGCCTCGTAGGTTCACGAAAAATCCCTGCGGGCTCAGTATCTGTGGCGTTCACCTGCTGGGCAGAAGTTTATGGCTTCAATTCACGGTAGAATTACAGCATTTTGATAGAGCGAAAGTAAGAAAACAAGAGTGTGGTGTGATTTAAGTCACACATTAATGGATTAAGAACCCTAGATTGCAGAAATTTGTCAGCAGTTATGTACTGCGTCATACTTTGTAACATACTGTGTTAACGTAGCTCGAAAACATCTATCAGCTAACTTTGCGGCTGAATGAGAGAGTTCGCAAAAGTTCGTGGGAGGAGATTAGCTATGAGGTTTGCTGGAGTCGAACGACAGTTAGTAGTAGAAAAATAAAATGCCGGCAGGACTACCGCTGATGCTGACTAGTTATCTCACAAGCTAAGCATATCATCTAACTGCACAAGAAACATGAAGCCATAATTGGCACCCAAATCTCGCAAATCAAATCTAACTTACCTTGCAACCGAATGTACAATGCAACATAGAAAATCAGATGACCACAGAATGTGAGAAATGTTATAAATTGACCTTAAAGCAAGCGGCACAAACCTGATAAGTAGATCGGAAATATTGTGACATTTTCCTTGCCTGCTCAAGTTTTACCTGCGCATGTCTGCAGATCTCACCTGACGATTAGCGGCATGATAATCGTCAGGCTAATGAGCGTGATTCTATGAGAAGTTCGGAGACTGCCCAAGAATTATGAGCATGCCAAAGATCCTGCTAGAGCTATGGAATCTTGCCAGAAATAACGTGAATACGTGAAAATGTGCGAGATTTGAGCTGAATCCGTCTTTAATGCTAAAAGTCAAGCAACACTCCGTTGTAGTGTCTACCGATTTTACCGCTGACAGTGCTGACAGCTGGTGGCATGAATGAATCTGCGCGTACACCTCAGCAGCGTGATTTGCCCCTTAACATTTGAAACAAAAAGCCATATGTTGCTTTTTGGGAAAGGAATTTATTATTTATTTAGGTTTGCAGGAGACGTGCATTAAACATGATAAAGACCGTGATTCATTGATCGCGCTCTTTCGCAATGCAGATGTCAGCACTGTTACGAACCTGATTAAGCCACTGTGTACGGTGGCTAATGTTCCCGGATGCACTACCCTTCTCTCCGGAAGCAAGACTTGCTCGCAGCCGATATCTATCAAGCTGCCCGGAAACCTGAACCTCGGACAGGTGAGCGCTGCTGTTCTCTTCATGTTGTTTTTTTGCACCGACATTCGTTACGTAGCTCGCCATGCCGATGATCTCAAGGCTCCATGACCACAGCCAGTGCCACAGAGTCGCCAGAAATACATAGACCCAAATCGGTTGCGTTCGCAGCTGACGAGCGGAACTGCTCACACTGCAGTAATGGTGGCGTTCTCACGAGAATGTATGCGCTTCGTCCGTGATTTCTATCTGTGGTAGCCTCAACACATCGGGGTCGGCAGTTCGCTTGCCCCTGGAACTACAAAGCAAGAAATAGGCCATTGTGGCAGAGTGATGGGGCGTCCATCAACTCTCGATGATAGTTATAAGAAGTCAAGAGAGCATTACGTTCGCTTAATCGTACGTACAGTATACGCCTGAAGCCAAGCCTCTGAGAACGCAGCTCTTTTTGTAATTTAAATCACGTAATAGCAGTAATTAAACGCCATTTTTAAACCGTATAAATGTCTTATTTCACACTCCGAAGCAATACCATTAGAAGCGCCTGCATGAACAAACCTATTTTGCAGTGTCATTTTGAGGAAGCTTGCGCAGAGCCTGTGCCAAAATGTACACTTCATTGGGTTTTCTTTAGGGCAATGCGGTAAGGCTCTTTTTTATTGCTATCGTTCCAAACTCGAACGTGCAGGAAACGCACGTTCCCACAGCTGTCAATTACCACTACCAAGGATCTTAAGCAAGCTCCTTAACGACTATATTTTTTCAATGAATCTATGTTCAGAGGCTGCTAAATAATATCAATATGAGCCTCGGTCGGCTATAGGAGCTACAAAGAGCGAGCGTGCGGCATTTTACACCTACGCGCCACACACCAGTGGTGTGTACGATGTCGCTTCACACCTCAACTTGCGTTCGGCCTTTCCACCTAGTTGCTACCATTTAAAATCAGCATAAATATAAATAGTGCCCTTTCCTCCTCTCCGTCTCTTCCGCACGCACCAGTCAAGCCATGTAGGAAACGTATCATCGTCTTGTAGTGCATTTATGCAGACTCATCGATGTATAGTGTTTGCTACGTCACATCAGCGGTAACTCAGGACGTGCTACGTCCGCCGCTTAAGAACGTGGATGGCGCTGTTGAACACTCCCAAGGTTAGGTTATTTGGAAACATAAATACCCCCGAAAGCAGAAGGTTTGACAGCCTTCGCCGTAGCTCAGCGGTAGAGCACCGGACGTGTAATTCGGAGGTCGTGGGTTCGGATCCCACCGGCGGCATGTGGTTGTTTTTTCTTCTGCTTTTCTAATCAATTAGCTTTAAGCCATAACATATTCAGTAATATTATGAATTGATTAACACCACAAAATAAATAATTTAAAAATCCCCTGTTCCCCTTGGTTTCTGTGGCTGTTGGCTTCTCTCACCATCTACAGAACGTGGTTTTGAGCTGTGCCGTGAGGCGCTAAAGGCATTCTAGAAGCATCAAAACCCTGTGCAGGTGAAGGAGAATGTTTCCGATCTTTACAATGTGCAGACTTTCTGGGATGCCTTTAGAGCCCTGCTTAAAAGCTCTAAAATAAAGTCTTGTGCATGGGTTAAGGCCATGCATATTACCATGTGGTGGAAGGAAATACAAAGCTCTCAATGGTTAGGCAGAGTAGAATAGAATACCTGCATTTATCGGCGGCAGGCTTACAATTATTTCACGCAATCATTTCGTTCCAGTGCCTGGATGACACCTTGCTTCTGTGCCAAAACGGTGATCTCGCCACGGTAAGTAAATCCAGAAACTTACCATGTGAAACGCTGGATACATGGGTCAAAGCAGACAGATGAGATGGCAAATTTCAATGCAGTTCGGTTGTTGCTCCATCGACCTTTGGTAACAGTTTCAAAAAATGTAAAAAGCCTAGCCAATGAGAGCTGCATAGCAACTGCCAGCGACGGCTCCACGCATGGTCAGGCTTTTGACACCTATCAAAGAAGATATTCCCACAAGCATTGTCGTTAAATGTAATAGTGGCCGGCTGTGGCCGCAAAAAAACGTTTCTGGAACTAGTGTTTTTTGGGAAGTAGATAAAAAAGGCGGTTTTTCTTTTATTTATCTTGCTTTTGAAAAACTAGCAAGGTATGACCATACACTTTACAGCCCGAAAGAACATAGAGGGCAAAATTTAAGCTTTGAATGCTGAGAAATAGTGCACCTGATTTTTATAAGCGGTTGGTTAGTTCACATAGGCAACACATACTGCAATAAGCGTGACTATTTTTTTTTTACACTTTAATAAAACCTTCCCTGTTGAGACTATTTCTTCTTACGTGAGCCATTATAACGAAAGGAAAGATGCAGCATCTAAATTATAAAGAGATATTTTCTAATAGAATTGAACTGAGGCTTGTGGTGCACACCTAGTAAAGATCGAGGAGTAAGTACGATAACAGTCAGAAAGGATCAGTCAATCTAATTCATGCATTACAATGGTGTTTCCCTACCGCCACTGAAAATTTTAAGCGCATAAATGTTCCAAATGAACGGCCAAGATTCACAGCACCTCCACCTCATTACTTCGGCATTATGCTTGCACATAAGAAGGTCACAGTTTTTCTTGTTTCTTTTTTCAGGATGAACTTCTTGCGAATCTGGTCAAGGCCGTTGTGGTAAGGACCCTACAATACAAATACTGACGTTAAGAATTTATTCGCGTCCTGAGCATAATTAGGAGTAAATGAAAACATGTAGGAACACTCTACCACATACAAGATGAGATGCAGATGCATGCGGAGGTTCCCCTTTTCTGAAAAGGGGCACATAAGATTAATATTGTTCACATAATGGAACAAGAGTATTCGCGCAGGATACTGAGTGCCGAAATTATACATTTTAATTTGTCTGTACCCAAATATATGCGCGATAACCGTTGATGTGTCTGCATTCTTATGCGACAAAGCAAAACAAAAGGTTCTGTTGAAGGCCGTATTATCAAGTGCTGCACAGTACGCATAATATTTTTACAACAATTAGGATAAGTACATGTAAACTATAAAGAGATGTCTGGTGATAGATCAGGCTTTCAGACTACCTCTTTCTGCAAGCATGGAAGGTAATATCGCAAACCTCTTATCCTGGCTGAAACAACGTAAAATCTTGATTCTAGTTTTTCGCCATGTCTTTGTGCTTGTTGACATTCAGAACAATAACTTACCACCATTTTTTTTCCTGTTTAAGTTAAAATTTCAAAAAGAAGTATTATTCACCCCTTGACTGTCCTGTACCATGCCAGCGCGTGACCCAGAGCAAGCCTAGGTAGGAAGCGGTTCCGCCCTTTACCGCATTGCCTCGGCCTAGTGGTCATCACGCCGCAAAAAGCCGCCGCGCTGGCTTAGTTGATCTGATTCTTGGCAGCTCACCCCAAAGAAGCGGACTCGATCACGTTCTCCGAGGCCACATTTCGATGGAGACAAAATGCTACAGGTCCGTGTACTGTGCGATGTCAGTGTGCGTTAAAGAACCCCAGGTGGTCGATATAATGCAGAGCCCTGCGCTACGGCATCTCTCATAGTCTCAAGCGCTTTGTAGCGTTATACGTAGCAAAACCAAACAACGCCACTATGCCAGAAAGTTTTCAGAAAAGATTGCGTGAATAGCAAGCTTAATGCTACACATAGTGCGGCCATATTTAAAAGCAAGGTAATGTAATGTGTACTGCTCCGTTACTATAGTAACTTCAAGAACCAGATAGAAAACGAAAAAGAAAAGTTTCGAAAAAACTTCATGGCATCTGCCCGCCCTCGTTTCTAAGCGGACGTTGCGTTATCAATCCATGTATATATTCTCGGCAAATCGGGAGCGCTTCTAGCAGTTCCTTTTTTTTTTTTACACCCTTAATGTAAGGCATATGCAAAATGTTTTAAGCTTCCATTCAGCATTCTTCAGTCAAATTTGGAATGCAACAGGAGTGGAAAACGTGTATACAGTAAGTTTGGCAGGATACGAAGGTTCTTCGGTCGTGTGCAATTAGCCGCTAAAAGTGAAACATCCGCCGACCGCAGTGCCTGCTGAACACCCTCCTTGGATCGGATCCCGGAAGCCTCATCAACGGTCTTGCCTGCATCGTGGCTGACCTCCTCCAGTCAGCAGCGAGCGCGAACCTGATGCTGAAGCTGCCGCTGGGGGGCCTGTCCGCAAGCATCAGCGTGGCCGCACAATGTAATCCGCGGTCTTAGGTCTACAAGCGCGCCGCGCATAGGCCCTTTCAGATCACCAGTGTCAAATTGTTATCAGTGTACCAACCTGCAGCGTCGTAGTGAAGAATGTACCCGCGTGTCCAGCGAGGAAAAAGAAAAGCGCAGTCTACGACTGCAAAGGTGACCGCTTCAGCAACACTCCGCTGAAGTACAGGAACTAAGATGTTGAATGAAACGCTCAGCTCACTGTAATGTGGCGAATTGGTATCCACTTCTGAGAATAACTTGGTAAACCGTAAATAGGGCCTGATCAGGGTGCGCTTTACAGCATGTTCATAGTGGACATACTCCATTGAAGTGGCTTTGCCATCGAGGTTGCAGTGTATAACTAATTCTTCCACGTCCATATAACGGCGAAAGCCGATACAAAGGCGAAAGTAGCAGCTTAGAATAAACGATTACATTTAAATTTTAGGTTGATGTGTGTTTAATGGACTGAATTTCTAGCACCGGCACACATGCAGCTGGAAACTGCTTCTAGTGCCGTCGCGGTGGCTCAGTGGTTATGGTGCTCGGCTGCTAACCCGAAAGACGCGGGTTCGATCCCGGCCGCGGCGGTTGAATTTCTTTGGAGGAGAAATTCTAGAGGCCCGTGTACTGTGCGATGTCAGTGCACGTTAAAGAACCCCAGGTGGTCGAAATTTCCGGAGCCCTCCACTACGGCGTCTCCCATAGCCTTAGTCGCATTGGGACGTTAAACCCCGTAAACCGTAAACCGCTTCTAGAGGAGAAAGGGCCTTGCAATGAAAACAGCGCTAATATTCGATTAAACAAAGAGAAGTGCGTCGTGCAGTGCTGCCATGATCTAAATATTATCAGAAGTTTCTCGTTCTGTACACACGTAAATCAAGAATCTTATCCAACTTTATTTCTCGCCCAAGTCGGCTGTTTAGCGGATGCACTGCAGAGCGGCACCCGGAGTGATGCGCTACAGCTTTTCTTGTCAAATTTTCGCCCTTGAGAATAGCGGAATACGTGGCAGTTTTCTTTACCAACATTTACAGACGAGAAGACGTGGCGTTGTCTTCTCATTCTCCGCAGCTATTAGAGCAGAGTTCTGACAGGGAAAAGCTCAGAGAAGATGACGATGATTAAGGTATGCGTAAGGTGCTGGAGAACAGCTGTAAAGACAAGACTACCTAGATGACCAATACGACTACCTTAGCCATAGTTTGGTGACTCTGTATGCAGTGTCAAAAGTCTTTGAGTAGAAAGAAGTGTTCGACCTAGTGCCTTAATGTCGCCGTACATTCGGACCTTCCAGCATCTTGGAATTACCTAGAAGTACGAAACACAGATATTTCTCTTATATATTTCCGTCGTTTATATCACACTTTTTGCGTCAATAAAACTAACTTTACTAAGTGGTGACACAAAGCATTATTATGCAGTCAGAAGTCTGCATCCTATCACTCTCGTAGCTAGTAGCATCGCAGTAACGATGTTCGATTATACGCAGTCAAAGGAGCAAGGGATAGGAAGTCCATTTTAGCGATGTTCCCGATAGTTCTGGATCAACGGAGGCGAAAGCCATCTGCTAAGAGATTTGCAGCGACTGATTGCATTGCATTGCATTGCATTGAACATCTGCCTCGTATGCGGGAGTTGCGAGGTTCGTTCCCAGTGCCTCTGGGTACCCACAGGGGAGACAATGAGTACAAACTCTAACCTAGCCTGATGTTCGGCTTTTTAAGAGTGAAATGCTTGGGAATTGGGTCTTTGACCTCGCCTTTAGTGCACGAAAACACCTTATTACATTGTGCTGCTTGACGAGAAATGCTTGGCGACAGAGTATAAACATGCACCATCATGATTAACTTCTTGTAGGAAGTAAAAGCTTTGCCCCTTTTAAAGCTATTCTACCTGTAGTCTATTTCTCGGAGTGGGCTGCTGCCAAGAAGGAATCAGTTCCCGATTTCTAAACGTGCTTTGTGCGTTCACTTTGCGTGTTCGAGTAATAAACCAAAATGTTAGAGGCATATTCGGTGGAAATATACTATAGGCTGGATATTATTACATACACAGGAATTAAGGTGGGGATAGGATAGTGGCGTTTGCACTTCATTTTTAAGCTCTGATATGCGCGCAAATAGAATGTAATTCTAGAGACGAGCACTTCTTGAACACGAGCGCGAATATACGAGAAAATAACTATATTTCTCATTGTTTCCCGGACTCTAGTAATAAAAGAATCTTTTTCCTCACATGTGTAGTAAAACCACTAACCTCCTTGAATCCTTCTTTTCTGTTCTAGGTGCCTAAATGGACTGCCAAAGGTGGTGATTGAAAAAGGTGGTGGCCTAAGATGAAGTTTGCACCGCGCACCAAGGAGCGTTCATCTTTCAGCTGTATTCTAAACGGAACTCCGGAAGAAACTTCAGCGCAATGAATGGTTCCAAAAATACATATATTGCACGCAAGCAACTGTATTGTCTTGTGCCTTCATATTTCGCTAACTTTTTAGTAGCGCTCCTTGTATTGCGGAGTAGATAATGCCCTTAGAAAAGCGGTTTTGACTTTCCTTATAGTTTGTATTACATTCCTATTGACTTTATTACCATGTGTCAACGTTTACTTTCTATCAACGTCTCTTATACAAACTTGGTAGAAAATTATTTCTTTCTGTACAATCCTGCCAATTGAAATTTACTCGAAAATCTTGTGGCATTCTGACATTTCAATGAAATAATACTCAAAATGCAAGCTCTACAATATGGCCAAAAAAACTTTATCGCATTATAGCAACAATCTCTTACCTTACTTAATGATAAAATTCGTTGCAGCTCTCTGACAATATCACTAAATCGTAAAGCCTTCCACATTACTTGCAGTAAATGCATTTAGAACTAAATATCTTACCTGTGCACAGCGAAATTCTTTGGCCTAGCTGACAATTTCATTAAATCGTAAATCCCACCAAAATATTCGTAGTAAATACACTTGTAACCAAATCATGAAATATAAACATTTTAAAGGGAGATTTTCAAACACCATTAGTTGAGATGCAGTTATCAGGGTTTCATTAAAAGTTTCCATTTACCGTGGTCATTATAAATGTACAATAAACCGAGAAAGCAATTTTGGTCATACGAATAAACGCCTGAATTGATTAAAAACTGTAGCTGAACATTGAAAGCAGACAACACAACATTGAAAGCGAAAGAAAGCAAAAATGGCATCTCCTAGCGAAACGCAATGAGTGCGTCTGTGTCAACAATTTCGTTCCAATGACCTCAACCCAAACTGCATTCGGTTTCGCATTTAAAAGTGCGAAGAAAAGTCAAAACTGATAGCAGAAAAATTACGCCGAAATTCATGAACGCGCCATGAATTGAAGGCATTTATCCATACTTGTTAATATGTAGTTGGTAAACATTTTGCTTATCTGCATGAACTGTTAAAAGAAATTTCTTAGCAAACGAAATTGTTTTGGTATCAAAAGGAAACTTCCAGGAATACGCAAGTGTGATTTCCTCGATCTTCAAATCAATTAAAGAAAGTTTTACAGAAAGAGGTAATAACTGGGGCATTGTGTAATATGAGCACAATGATGAATATTTCAGAAAGTTAAATGACGGTTCATTCCGCAAGAAGTGCTTTCTGCCGCGTATTCAGTTGTGTATTCTGTGCTCTGGTGGTATTAGTGAAAATATAAAAGGTTGTGCATTAGAGGCCCACTGGTGAGTTTTGGCACAGCCAGCCGACCGCTCGGCCAATGCGGTCGCGCTCTGCTGTTGCTACCATTTCTCCGCTTTCCGGGCCACATTTTGCCGTCGAATTGTATTTGCCGTGGATAACGTGTTGCCCGTACGACGGTGCTAAAGCACTTTATTCTGGCGGGTGTCTCTCTCGAGATATTTTCGGAGTGAATATTGCTATAGGTCAAAAATATTTTTAAATTTCAGTGGCGCAAACATACATTTCTACTCCACTGAATGAGAGGCCCCGGCCAGTTTTGAAGACGCACGTACCCCTCACACAGGACGAACTAATTCTCAAACCTCCATCACAGTAACACCTCCCCTCACTATAGCTCTTGCACTGCCTGTCATGAAACAGCGCTTAGTGCACTCTAGTACACTAGAGAGTTCGCACCTCCAGCAACGATGTATACCCAACCCTACTACCTCCTCATGGGAAGTTCCGCTGTACCGCTCTAGCCTGAGCGATCAGCTACTGGTTGATGAAGGTCCTGTACAGAGGACCCCGCCCACGAGGATCGGTACCCCCATCACAGTTCTTAAAAAAAGCTCCACCAACACCGGCCATGCCGCTTTGTGCACCGAGGAAACTATGCATCTCGTATGCACGCTTTAATCTTCGAAACACCAAGTTGCTTTGTTCATGATCAACTCTACATGAGAACTTACGGGTATAGCAATTTTTATTTTTGCTTCTTTTCCTGGGCTGACCGCGGTCTAACAAATTATCGTGAAAAATGAAGCTCAAAAGTAAAGCAGGGATGGGTAGTCAGATCGACCTTGGTTGGTGCTTTGTGGCGTGTGTAACATAGAGCTGGGAGCAGTTCGTTTTCTGAGAATGCTTCGCATGCGACGTATCAGGAATACTAAACAGATGATAGTCGTCCACTGGACTCAGCTTCAGCACCAAGGGCTGCGATTGTAGAAAGAACGCGGCTAGCTACTACTCCGCAGCGCTTACGTCAGGACAGTAGATTTCAAAGGGCGGTAGGCATAGGAAATGGCGCCAATGTGGCTACTCAGTCCAGGAAAGTTGCTTGGTTACGGTGACCGCGTTCGGCGCAGAAAATATAGTGGCTATCAGTAGGAGCGGCTTTTGTCGAACATTCCACCTGGGACGTGAGTGCGGGCTAGTGGGTGTAACACACTGAAAAACAGCCAACAAATGGATGCCACACAGAAACGAAACACACACACCCATGAGGCTGACTAATAACTTAGCTTTTATTCAAGCGAACAAGCACATATATTGTGAAAAGAGGGGGAAGGAGCAGCAGAGGGGAAGGTATGTTGCGCAAGGGCGGGTGAACAGAAGTAGTAACGTCACTAGGATCAAACCATAAGAAGCATAGAAGATAAAAATCATGCAACCAACAAACAACAGACAAGAAACACTAACCAACAGACAAGAAACAGCGGGGATTAAAGGGCCACGGCAAAAATAAGGTAAAAAGTTAAAAGCAGCAGAATCTAAAAACGAGAACATTATCCAACATAACCAAATTCTTTGTCAGTGCCAGGGACGGAGTGCTAATACAGGAATCCTTATGATTTGCGACCGCTATTGCTTCCAAAACTTTTAGTTCGTCATTTTTTCTCGCCAGGAAGAGAGTCTCACGAAGAGAGGGAGTGCATCCTTTCGGCTCACAGTGTTTACAACGCTGCAGAAGGTTCCTCCCCGCCTAGCGCGCCTAGTACTGACTAATGACAATATACAAATTAGTCCCCACAGCACCAGGACACGAGCACGCAGCATGTTACTCAGGATTTTCAGTCCAAAAAGTATCCACCACCAAGCTCGAACGTGCAAGAGAAATTTTAAGGCAACGTTTCGACCTCCTGAGTGCTAGAGTGTGGATACTGGGCTCCATCTACTAATAAGAAAGTTTAGTTTTAGTTTATGTGGTTTAACATTCAGAAGCAACTAAGGATATCAGGAACGCCCTAGTGGAGGGCTCCGGGTAATTTCAACCATTTGAGGTTCCTTAACGTGCACTGGCATTGCACAGCACACGGGTCTCTACATCTCGCCCGCAGTGCATTTCGATGCCCCATAACCTCTGAACCACTACGGCAGCCTACCAATGAAGAACCATGAGTGCAAAACGTAGAAGATATTTAATCGTGTATGTGTCTGTATGAATCCGGTTATTCATTAACATGGCTGACCGCAGCCTCGCAGCATAAGAGGCAAGCGGCACTTGTAGCAATGGCGTCTAGTAGGAAATGCCTGCCGTGTAATTCAGGTTTTCGGAGAACATCCAGTCCGGCAGCCGGTGGAGATCGCTGTTGAGGTTGACCGTCACCAGGATCATGATCAGAGCCGCGAGTTTTACTGCGAAGCCATTGAGTAGCTGGAAGGAGGAGACAGGAAAAGAAAAGAAAAAGACTACCTCGTAAGCCAGCCTTTCTGAAGGCCGAAACTAAGCAGTAAAGAACTCTGTGGCTCACGTGATACACTACTCGCTGGTTCTGTATGGTATACACAGCAACAATAAAATTGCAAGCTATTTTTGCTACACCTATATTACCGTTCTGCATCAAATGCAGTAGGTTATTCCTTTATTCCGAAAGATACCTTTAAGTTGCGCTTCTCTAATCGGAGGTGCCGTCATACGCAACAATTCTGTACAAAAGCATTTTTGACCAGGGAACCATTTATGACAGCAAATTTTTCATATAATGTAAGATTTCACTATAACTATCAATATCTCCGCAGATCACCCGACGGCAGTCTTGAGTTTTTTTTTTCTCACAACGTTTTCGCTAACGTCAAAACGGTTCCCCATTGTTTTTTCTGCGGCAGACTTAAATGTTTCATGCGAACGATGTAAACACTTTGAAACAAAGCTTTTGCTACATATCAGAATAATTGACCATTGCCTTCAATATTTTCATAGCATCTTACAAATTTTCAATGATCATAGCGAGAGAATATTGTGCACATTAGGACAGGACACAAGATGAAACAAACAACACGAGCGCTAACTTCGAACTATTTTATGTCACATATGCAACATATTTATACACCAAAGACCCGCCATCACTTGTGCTAACAATAACATTGCCTCAGAAACGAGTTTTTTATCTCAGAAAACAGAGGGAGTGCTTGAACATGTTTTCCCGAAGCAGTTTTTTGAAAAAAACTGCTGTGCTAGCAAAAAGCAGTGACATGACTATACGACTAGTAATTGAAGCTGAAAGGATAAATGCTTCGGGACAGACATTTGTAAGCAATCCTTCTATCTTTTTATATGATAAAGAACTCTTTGTTCTTGAGGCAGTGTTACTGTTAACACCAGTGATGATGTATCTTTGGTATATAAATGTGTTGCTTGTGTTGAATAAAATTTGTTGGAAGTTAGCGCTCGTATTGTTCGTTTCTTCTTGTGTCCTGTCATACTGTGCGCTATATTATCTCGCTATGATGATGAACCAACATGTCCAAAAACCCACGCTTTTTAATTTTTCAATGCTAAAAATTTTTGTGAGAGAATGCTCAACATGAGGCACACGTATTCTCGTAGGCTCTCGTCTGAATAGATGCCTGCCCTTTTGATATGCGGGTGAGCTTAAAAGATGTTTTCATGAGCTCTGCTCCTAATAAAGCACGTATATTAGGGTACTAGCTGTACAAGGGACAGTGGCCCCTTTCATAACATCCGGCATCCGTACAGGTTTGTTCGTTTGTTTGTTTATTGTGCTTAATACAGCAATAACTAGTGCCAAGGGGCAGAGGCAAAAGGCGATAGCAATGAATGCCTGACTGAGCCAATGTCCCTACAAAACCTTGCAGCACAAACAGCACACACAGAGGAACGACTGCAAATAACGCAAACTTGCACATGAACAGAAGCAATCTGCCGATTACAGGGGAAATTAAAAAGAGCAGGACTGATGCCAGCACTAAGCAGTCAAATTATACAATTGCGTAATCTAAGAACAAATAAATTGACAGAAAGAGTTGAATAATAAAATACAGAACCAATCAGTGGGCATAAATTCACGCAGTGGAAAAGGATAAAATCACAGGAACAACACTAGATTATGATATGCTATTCGTAAGCAGCATCAATGACCAAATCCTGCAGGTATGCCAACAAGTTATAGAGAAAATAAATTTTCCCCTTTTTCCTCAAGAAAATCAGGAGAGAACAACAATTACTGATTTCCATTAAAGGCTGGAAAAGATTCAAGCAGTTAGGAATTTGCCAGTTGAGCAGTTGCATACCATAATTCATTCTAACGAAACGTTTAAAAAAGGAGCGGTGTCTGAACGTGTAAGAAGGTAAATTCTTAGTGTAAGTAGAAAACAAAAGTTCTCTATTTGCTTTCACCTCTGGATAGATAGCTTCGCAAAGCCGCTGGTAATACAAGGCTTCAACTTTCAATGTACCATGTTTTACAAAAAATTTGGACAAGTGTTCATACGACGATAGGCCGTGAACAAATCTTAATCCTCTCTTTATCGAATCTTAATCGAAGAATAACGAGCGTTGCACATTAGGGACGCTATATTGAAGAATACCATTTTAATTGCCCGAACATCAATTGGCGAAACACCACGTGGCGTGGCAAGGGACCACTTGCAAACAAAGCCGGTCTTTTCAAGGGGCCGGCGCCAGCCGGCCGCCTGGCAGCGCATCCAATCTGGCTGAGGCAGCCGTAACCACGCTTCGGCAATCATCCGCACCGCTGACGCTCACTTTCTTTTCTGAGGCTGCGTTAGATCCCATTAACAGTGTAAGACGGATAAAACGCGTCATTGCACCCCGTCATTCGTCGCCGTCGGCCTGCCATTGCGAAATGGGTGCGGAACGCGTTCAAATCAATATATAGCGAAATGGACGCGTTTTCGCCACGACCAGCGTGATGTCTTCTCCCGCAGCCTGCGTCACTGGGGGCAGCAAAACTGAACGGGGATCAAGTGAATGCATAATAAGAGATCGTTAGGAAATACGCTCCGAGTGGTAGATGGACATCTTTACTGGTCCACCTGTACCTCTAGCCAGTTAGGGAGGAGGAAAATGATAGGATAAGAGAGCCCGGGGGAGAACCATTGCTCAACCAGAAGACAGAACAGAACCGTATAATGAATACCGAACACAAATACACTTCGCGAGCAGAAGCCAGAGTTTCAAGCCGCACTGCACTTATTACGCCAGCCTGCATGCTTAAATTATACTGATCTCAACTTCTCACTTTTTCTTGCGACATGAGGGCAGCGCTAGGAATAAGGCATGCGTTTAAGATGACAGTGAATGCATTCATATGGCTCTATGAACGCGCTGACTTGGTGTTTTTTTTAGAGGTTGCCTTCATTAACCATACTAGCGATGTTTCTTTAACGATCGGTACCGAAAGATAATTCGGCATGGGTACCAAATCAATAACCCCCCGTCTATGCTACTGAATCGATACACAAGACTTCTCGCACAACGTCCCTTTAGCAGAGCACAGTCTGACTTCATGTCACGCCTTTTTTGTATGTGTGATGGAGAGGCAGCAATGATAGGCAGAAGTAGAACCACTAAGGACATTGGCGAAGTGCCTCACCAACTGCACGGGCCCGACGTCGATCATGTTGCAGAGCACGGCGATGCCGACGCCCGATGTGGGCAGCACGAGTGACGTGGATGCAGCCACCGCCACCGGGATAGCGAAGTAGAGCGGGTTGCACGGCGTCGTCACCGCCTGCGTTTTTAAATAATACTAATGGATCACTGATATCGAGCAAACATGGGCGCTTCGCTGGGGCAGAAATGTACTACGATCGAGTTGCAGAGTTGGGCTTGCATGAAGGCTTGAAAGGGTTCAGCCTAAGGTAAGGACAACGCAGCGAGCTATGGAAAGGAAAATTATAGTTGTAACGTTTACAGACAGGAAGTGCACAGACTGGGTCACGAAACAAACGCGAGTTAATGACATCCTAGTCGCAGTCATGAGGAGGGAATGGGGCTGAGCAGGGCTCGTAATGCGAAGGCAGGATAAGCAATGTCGTAAAGGGGAAGGGATTGGATTCCAAGAGAAGGCAAGCGCAGCAGGGGGCGGCATAAAGTTAGTTGGGATCTGCGGGGGTGGAGTGGCAGCAGCTGGCGCTGCACAGCGCCAATTGGAGAGATATGGGAAAATCCTACGCCACGCAGTTGGCGTAGTCAGGCGGACAATGATGGTGATGATTACGGGCTAAACGCAGGCAAACATTGGGTCGTTACTACGCGAAACTTTTCAACGCCTAATGAATTATGTAGCAAAGGTGCCCCCAAAACCTAAATAAGAAGCAGCAGAAGAGCGCCGAAACACTGGTAGCCGCATGGTAGTGATGAGGTCAGGATCGTCTCAACGAATCACGAAATTTCTTGACACGGAAGCCGGAAATTTTTTGTTTGACGACAACCGAATTGTTATCGCGTTAATATAAATCAGCCCAAATAAAGAGCTTTGGTTAGAAGCCATTTTCACTGTCTTCCTGCTCTTGGGACTCTAACCCCCCCCCCCCCCCTAGGTGAAAGTATGTAATAATTTCTGGGAGTATCTCTGTGACAGTCCTGAAGTGTCAAGTGATGTTTTTATTTCCACAAATTGTGCCCATAACAATTGCTTGCTGGTCATTGGTCTTGTAAATCTCCTAAAGTTGCCAGAACCTATGTGCTCCATACGAGACGCTTCCATAAAAAATATATAGATTCTAGGTCGTGCTACTGATTTCCGCCTATCTAATAATTTTCCAGTGTCAACTTTTATATCCCTGATTCGCAAACCCTCCTGCAATATATCTTGCGATCAGCCTCAACTTGAGCGTGTCTACCCATGCGCAGCAGATTTTCCTTTTCCGGAAGCAAAACAACTGTCGCCAGCCAAACGATGCATCCCGTGGCCATACTGGACCAATCGCAGGTGCTATATAGCAAGTAGAAGCGCAAGCCTATAGTTTTTAGGCACATGTGTGCGCACACACAAATACTCACAACGTCGACGGCGACTGGCAGCAGCAAGGAAAGGGCTGAGGAGTTGCTGACCAACTCGGTGATTAACGAGGCGGACACGGCCAGGATGGACTGCTTCATCAGCAGTCCCGCCGTGCTGCGTTTCAAGTGCGCCTTCAGCCATAGTCCGAAGCCCGTCCCCTGCGGGCGGGAAGATGAAACCCGTCGGCACCACTCAGATAGAGACATCGAGGCCGCTGAAAGAGGGTGTTCCCTGTAACTAAAGTATGTCATTTCAAACTTGTGTGTGTGCTAGATACCGCAATGATGGTTTTCGAAGGGAGCGACAAATGCGAAGTTACGTTGGAAATAGTGAACGAGCGGGTATTCAAAGGCGGCTCAAGCAGGAAACATGGCACGGTACACCATACCTTTGTGCACCAAGACTGACCTCAGTGGTGAATGCATACACAGTAAACACGAATCTACAGAACTGATGGTATCAAATTGTTTTTGCAACTCTCATTATCTAGAAATATCGTGCGGCACTGAGAAATAAAATCGGGTCAGCACTGATTCTATTGTGGAGTGCTTTGGATTCGGCAAGTTCGAACATGATCATATGCAAGACGTCCGCTGCTTAGGTTGACAAGGACCGAGTTCAAATTTCTTTACCCCGACTCTAGCCACCGCGAATTGAAGGAGTATATGCGTAACATTACCTTGTTTTATAACTAGCTTAAAAACTAAAATGTTTTTTTTTTCATTTGGGTAAAAATTCTCCTATTGAGGTCACGTCCACTTCGACTTAAGCCTGATGAGATCCTGCTCAGGCAGGTGCTTTTAATTTCTTACAGAACCTGCAGCATAGAACACTACTGTTTAACACCAAGTAAGCAATCATTAGACGGCAATATTTAAAAGGGTGCTGAGGACAACTTTATAAATTTTTTTCCAGAGGAAAATCAGACAGTTCGGCAATTCGTGGCTATATTGTCGCTTGTTCGGTGGCGAAAGGTGCAGTCATTGCTAAGGGATTCGAATTCTAAGTTGGAGAACTCTTTCTGCCGCTTTATTTCGAACTCGGGACCCTCTGATGAAGAAATAGCAGCAAAGTGGCGTGAACGTGGACACCGTGATCGCTCACTCCGAGCGATGTAGCCTAGCAGCAGACGAAATGAAAACTACCACGTCCGGATGATGAAGGCCTCACTCGGACGTCATGTCACTTCGTTTGCGCTTGCACCAGCGCTACAATGAATCCCGTTACCGGTCCCGACAGTGTAGTTCTTGCAACAGACTGCGGCCTACACTTCAGCGAACTAAATTCCACACAACGCGATATGTTTTTGAGGGCTGAGGTGGCGAGCCTTGCAGGATAGTCCGAGAGCTGAGGAGTCGGCAGAGTCGAAAGCAAGGCATGCTACTGGTGCGGCAGCTATCACTGCCCAGCCACCTTCCCGACGCATGAGAAGAGAGTGGTACGTTAGGACACATTTAGAGTCGGTAATAATAGTCCTCCTAGAGCTTGTTGTGGAGCCCAGTATCTCGGTACGTTGGTGAAGCAAACATGCCGAGCTGTTCGCTTCCCAACTTAGAGACTAGTGCAACATTAGTTAGCCTCAGATGTTTTGTTGCTCGCAGGCGCTTGCTGTGGCACGAACTTCGTGCTAGGAGAACTTAGAGGGGCACATGATTTCCCCCTCTGCTCCGCACTTGTCAATTGAGGCGTGTCAGAAATGACCCAAAACAGCACACGTAATCGGCCCAGTATTCCAAGTGGTAGGTTTCAGTCTGGTTCTTTGTCAGACCGATCTCTGCCAATGCATTTACTATATTGGGGCGATTGCCTGTGCTCCTTGGGCAACCACGCCGGCCCGGAAAGCTCATAGGCGCGAAGCATCGCTGGCCACCTTTATTGTCCCCAAGCATAGGTTTCTTTCCGGCTTACATAACCTCAGAGACTCGTGCTGTTTTAGGCTTGTACCCGCAAGATTAGCCAGTAGCGGTGGCACCTATTTTGAAGTTCTTGCTCTCTACTGCCTTGAAAGACCTTTTAAAGCGAAAGCTGTACTACTTGCACTTTCAGCCTTTGCCGTGGCGCGGCGGTGCCACCATTGACCTTTAGTTGACCTCTGTGTAACGTGATGTGTGACATCACGCCGAAGAGAAGGGCGACCGACTCGCGCCGTGGCAAGCCGCAGCGGTGCCACCACCGGCGCCTAACTCCTGCGCTCTCCGCTAGGAGCGCAACAGGTGTTGTGACGTCACGCCGAAGAGAAGGGCGACCGACTCGCGCCGTCGCAAGCCGCGGCGGTACCACCACCGGCGCCTAACTCCTGCGCTCTTCGCTAGGAGCGCGATTGTAGCGTTACGCTGAAGAGATTAGGCTCGACTCACGTCGCTAGAAAGCAGTAGCTGTGCCAACCACCAGCGGCTTAACATTGCTTAGCGATCTCGCGCCGTCCGTGTGCGACGGCGGTGCATATGAACGGCGGCCTGACTGGACTGGATTGTACTGGACTTGATTGGATTGGATTGGATTAGAATAGATTAGATTACATTAGATTACATTGGATTGAATTGGATTGGATTGTATAACAGATGCATCGCCACAAGTCTAACCACAAGCACCCCCACCAGCTACACTACCAGCTGAACCATGGCATAGGTACGGGTATTGCTTTCGCAATTACTGGGCTTAACCAAGCTAAGCCACAGCGAATTTTTATTTTCCGTAATGTCGTCTTTCTGTTTTTAGGAGTTGGTATTTTATCGATACAGCAAACTTTGATTTCCCCTTTGAGTCCCATTAATCTTATTGCCTTCTATGAACATTTTAATCATTTTGAAAACTAATTGGAATTTGACAAAGTACCAAGTGTTGCCTTTTCATCAAAGTTCACCAATCAAAATAAGCAAATGAGAATGAAAATCTCTACACAGAGGAAAGAAAAGTTATTTTCGCACTTTGCAACCAACCTAGTAGCTGGGGGAAAGATGTGAAAACGTTACTCCAAACTCTCCGGAGCCACCACACGACACGCTTGCAGTTCTCGTGAACAGATCTCTGAAAGCTGGGGACTAAGCTATTAAGCAGGTCGCTCCATTTTTTGAGTGCAAACCACCGAATCTGCGTTTTCCTGGTATCCTGTTTGAAACACCTGCCATAATGTTTGTTTACATTTCTCAAGTTACGGCTCGACTTTAGTTTTTTGTGTACCTGAATTGCACGGGCAGTGTCGGACACAATAAAAAAAGTGTTTCTAATATAAAGGCTGCAGTCGACATGAATGTCTTAGGCAAGATACACACCTATGATATTCTGTGCAAGCGAATATTTGCAATAACGTAAGCAGCGCAAAGTACGGCGTACGGCGTCCCAGCCGCGGCTTGCTCCGAATCGCTACCCACTCGAGGAGGGCGAATATAGCTGCTAGCGCTGGCGGACACAGATGCTGCTAGAAAGTCTTCGACTGCTCTTTCTGCTGTGGCGATCTGAAATGTAATGTGCATGGCGTGTGAAGCATAGTATATGATATGCATTGCTTGCCAAGTTGTTCATCGTGCTTGCCATCATGTGGGTTATGTGCCAAAAAAATAACAGTTTATTCACTTTGTATGTTCATCATGTGGTTAGCGTCTAAAATACAGTAATATTTGCGCTGAGCAGTGCTACTAGCGCGATGTTCGCCGATCACGGAACCTGTGCGAGCGTTGCATGACAGCGCGATTTGCGTAAGAGGTAAGAAGAGCCCCCAGAAGTACAGCTAATCAGCCCAATTTTGGAAACGTATAGGCAATGCCCGGTCCCGCCTAGGACAGGACCAGAGTGAAGCCAATCAATTTCAGTATTACGCCGATTACCTTTACTGCTTGGGCGTGGTGTCCGCTTCGGTAACAGTTGTACATATTCAGAAGTCTATTTGTGAGAGTGGAGCTGCAAGGCACGGCTTTACAAAACGGCCGGTGGCGTTTCTGCCAACGGGCCATCGCATTCCTGCCCGTGGCCCCGGCAGGCCGACGGCGGCACCAGAGACTAACCCACTCCAACTGCTCACCTGATTTTGAGCAGTTGGAGTGGGTTAGTCTCTGGTGCCGCCGTCGGCCACCGAATCCGCCCTACAGCGGCAGGTAGAGGAGCTCAGGCGCCAAAATCAAATTCTCGCCCGTAAAATTCAAGAATTAGAAGCTAAGCAGGCCGGGCAGTCTGAGCCCATGCAGAACGCTGAGCCCGAGGATAGTGATGACGGATCCTCAGTGTCATCTTGCCTAACTAGCGTCTCGCGGCAAACCGCGGACACGGTGGTCGATTCGGCCCCCGCGGACGCCGGCCGCTTTGAGGCCCTGGAGCGTAAAGCCGAGCAGTTGGAGGAGCGGGTGGCAGCGCTCCCGAACCAAATTATGATTGCGGTCCGCGAGTCCTTTCAGGACATGTTCAAGGCCGCATTTGCTGCAATGATTGCGGCCCAGGTGACTGACTCTGTCCTTAAGGCGGTGCAGCCCTGGGTCAGCTCCCAAATAAAAAAAATTCTCTCTCCTGCGACTCCCCGCAGCTAAAACGTGAAATAGCTCCTCGACAGGCAGCGGAAGAAAGCGGTTCCGGCCCGATAGCCGCGGCGTTGATGCAACCCCTACCTGGGGCTGCGCCGGCCCCCGAACCGAGTGGCTACCCAGCACCGTAAAATAAGAACATCAATATGGCTGGCAAACCTTATCAGAAAGCTAAAAAATTAGACCAATTCGAAATCATTCAATGGAACTGCAGGGGTTTCAGAGCCTGCAAAAAACGGTCACATCTCCAGCTCTACCTGCAGTCCCTTGGTGAAATGCCGGCGCTTCTTGCTTAGCAAGAGCCCGGCAATGATGCTAAATTCTCTGGGTATAGCTCGTTTCAGGGGGGCCCCTCTACCTGCATCCTGGTGCATAAAGCATACACCGCGATTCAGGTCGATCTTGATCTGGAGACTGAGCAGGAATACACCATGGTGAGGGTTCTGCCTCTCAAGCGCCGCGACCCGTCAATACATGTGCTTAATGTGTATTGCCCCCCGCATAAGCCGCGTGTTACTTTCAGCGAAATTTTCTATCGTGCTCTCAAATCGGCTGACAATGAACCCCTGGTGATCATTGGGCATTTCAACGCACCCAGTCTACACTGGGGCTATCGCTTCGAGAAATCCAGGGGACGCAAGCTGGCGGAGCTCATCTCCACCCTTCGTTTTACGTTGCTCACGGATCCGTCTTTCCCCACACGTGTGGGCAACTCGGTCACCCGTGACACGTGTCCTGACTTATCTCTGGTTAGGAACACTACAAACGCCACATGGGAGAACCTGGGGGATACCCTGGGCAGCGACCACTGCCTTCTCCGCATCACGCTTTTGGCGAAGGCAGCCCGTAAAAAATGGGGCCAGGCGAAAATAACCAATTGGCACCAATTTCGAACTAAGGACGTCCCTCCGGTACTATTCTCCGACGGCTATGCGGAGTGGGCAACACAGGTCACCAACATACAGAAACAACACACGCAAACACTTCACACCACCGACGAGATCCCCGCAGTGGACAATCACCTCCTGCATCTGTGGGAGGCACGCCGGAGCTTAACAAAACGATGGAAGAAACGCAAGACGAATCGTAAGCTTAGAGCTCGTATTGCACAACTTACGGAGCAGGCTGCGGCATATGCCGCCCAGCTCACAGACACCAATTGGATAGAACGCTGCAACTCGGCAGCGCGTCAGATGAGCTCGAAGGGGACTTGGCGTCTCTTGCGCAGCCTCATCAACCCTTCTCAAACGAAAGGGGAGACGCAAAAACAGCTCCGGCGGGCTCTGCACGGGTACCAAGGTACGACGGCGCAACTTGCGGACACTTTGTGCGACAGGTATCTCTGCCGCACAAATGACCCGGTTGGGCCCGAGTACACGTACTCCGGCAAGCCAAATCAGGATTTAGACGCCCCTTTTGAGTTACATGACCTTAAGGCGGCCCTGGCTAAAATGCGCCGAGGTGGGACACCGGGTCGGGATCGCATAACAGTGAAACTGTTGGCGAACCTCTCCGACTCTGCATACCTCCATTTGCTACAATGCATAAATCAGATCTGGGATGGGTGTCCGCTCCCACTCGAATGGAAAACATCGCTTGTAACGTTCATCCCCAAAGCAGGTAAAGCCGTGACTACGGACAACTTGAGACCCATCTCATTAACCTCGTGTGTGGGAAAGCTGAGGGAGACGATGGTTCGGGATCGCCTCTCTCCATACATGGAGGGTAAGGGCCCTTTGCAGACACTATGTTCGGGTTCCGCCCGCACATGTCTGCACAGGATGTCCTACTCCAACTACACAGGGACATAATACGACCCACAGCCATGCAACAAAACGACAAGGCCATTCTCGCCCTCGATCTTAAGGGGGCGTTTGACAATGTTAAACATGGCACCATACTCTCTAACTTGAACACCACTGACTGCGGGGCGAAGGTCTTCGCCTATGTCAGAGACTTTCTCTCTGCGCGTCAGGCACTCCTCCGGATCGAGGACGAGGAATACGGCCCGTACTCTATGGGTACACGAGGTACACCGCAGGGGGCGGTGTTATCACCGCTCCTTTTCAACATCGCCATGATGCACCTGCCCGGCCGACTGCCTCAGGTGGAGGGCATAAAACGCGCACTCTACGCATACAAAATTACAATCTGGACCACCGAGGGGAGACTTGGGGAGATGGAGGACCGCCTTCAGCAGGCCGCCTCCATAGTCGAAGCATATGCTGCCGACTGTGGTCTCCAATGTGCTCCCGCCAAATCAGAGCTTCTACACGTCAGGACAAACCACAAGGACAACACGTCTCTACACATATCTCTGTCGGGCGGTCCCATCAGAGAAGTGGCGGAGCTCCGGATCCTGGGTCTGTTCATCAATAACAAACTTAGGCCGGACTCTACTATAGCGAAACTCAAGAGCATAGGTGAACCGGTAGGGCGCATGATCCGCCGTGTTTCCAACAAGCGGGGTGGTCTGCGGGGCAGGGACGCGCTACGGCTCGCCTATGCCTTCATGACCAGCCGGATCCTCTACGCCGTGCCGTACCTACGCACCACCAAACAACAAGACGAGCGCATTGACGCCACCATCAGGAAGGCAACAAAGCGAGCACTGGACCTACCGGTGGCTACCTCCAACGCCAAACTGAAGGCGTTGGGAGTGGTAAACTCCTATCAGGAGTTGCGGGAGGCCCACCTCGTGAACCAATATACGCGGCTATCGCAGACGGTGCCTGGGCGCCGCCTGCTAAACCGCTTACACATCCAACACACATGCATACCAGAGGGGACGGAGAACATCCCGGTGCTGTGGCGCCACATGCTCTTGGTCGCTCCGCTCCCGCGTAACATGGACATGGCTTCACATGAAGGCAGACGACAAGCGCGGGTTCGCACGCTTGAGAGGCAATATGGCTATAAAGAGGGCGTCTATTACGTTCACATCACAGGGCCGTCGCCCGCGGGATTCTTCATGGCTGCCGTAGTCCACCGGGGAATGAATGTCGATGGGCGAAATATCACCTCTTGCCTCGCAAATTCTAAGACGCGCTCTCGCCGATCCAACTCGCACAAAAGTGATCTGGGCTCCTGGCCACCAGGGTCTACGAGGCAATGAGGCCGCTGATGCGGCCGCCCGAGCGCTCACACACCGGCCTCCTCATCCTAGCTCTCACGGCTCAGAAGCTCATAAACCGCTTCTGCGGTTCCGCGAAATCCTAATTTATTATTGCGACAGCCACCGTCTGTACCCGGCACCTGCCAAGGGGTTGAGTAAGGCGGAGGAGCGAACTCTGCGGCGCCTGCAGACAGGAACCCTTCTCTGTCATGCAATAGTAAAACACTTCGATCCGAACACAGATGGGCGCTGCCCGCACTGTGGAGAGATCTGCGATATCTTTCACATGGTGTGGGCATGTACTCAGAATCCTCACCTTCCCCCCTCCCCCACCCCCACCCGAGAGGCATGGGAGACTGCCCTCCTCAACTGCTCCACACTGGAGTCCCAAAGGGCTCTGGTCAAGCGGGCGCGAGACGGGGCCTCGTCATGCGGTGTCCCGGACTAAGGATACCGACCATGCAGCAGGGTTTTTTTTTTTTAACCCTCAAGCTCTCTTTGATTAAAGTTTTTCACCACCACCACGGCGGCACCAGCTATCTCGCCCTCTTCCAGGCGTGTGCCAGCAATCTTTGGAGATACCTTCACCGCGGCCCTGCTTGCGACGGCTCCTTCTGTGGCCCATCTCCCTGCCTCCGAGATGCTTACAGGGCTCTGAGGCGGTTGCAACGGGTGCTTTGGGAAGCGCTTGGCTTCCTCCCAGCGCCTCAACAACGGCTTAATAATAGACCATCATATGCGAGTCTATTTCACTTAGTGCATGTTTATATTTTCGCTCATTCTGTTTCTTCTGTTTTACAGCCTGCCTCACAGATTAACCACGAGCTAGAGCCAAGTGCCTTGGCAAAGCGTTTCAGAACTGTCACAGTAAACTCACTAGTGGAACTGCTGAGGAATGAAGAACGGCACCTCTGCTTCCATCAACCCTAGCTATGTGATGTTCATCGCTGGCTTCGCGAGTTAGTGTCCAATGCTTCTTGTGGACCGTCCGGGCGGAAAGACCGGACATTGTCGCCATATGAATGTGGTTTAATTTTGGGAATATCGCAAGCATAGGAGGAAAGCAACCGGATAAGTTGCCGTCGGCTATGCCCAGACCAGCAACGTAGCCGCCCCGTGCGAAGGATGCTCAGACGGGTGAACAGCATGCTCAGAAAGACGAAGGGTAGAAACAATGGCACCGCGTCGATAGCTTTGTGCTCAATTCTTGTGTTAGCAGGTGCTTAGTTTTTGCATGTTTTCCACTTTAAGCCCCTTGCACCAGGCATGTCGAGGCAAAATTAGCCTCAACTGGTAAGCTGCAATTTCGAAAGCTGCTCGAACCTTGACGACGAGCGAGACGGCGCCGCTCCCGGCGACGGTGATGATGACGCCCCAGGGAAGACTCCGCGCGAGGCCGCCGACGCCCCCTATGGCCCCGTGCTGGCTCCAGGGCACGGAGTAGGCTAGCACAAGGCACAGCATGCCCAGGGGGTGCCTGGAGAGGGTGAAAGAGAGACATCGATGACCTCTGGGATTAAATCCCAAACCTTAATCATTTAGTAATGGAATAGAATTGCAACATATTTATTAAGACAGATAAGTTTGTCTGTGTTTAATTGAACACCACACTCACTGCAATATCGCGCGCACATTTCTCATCGAACAGCGCAGTGCGCTGCAGATTATCGCTTGTGTGTTCATTAACTAAGCCGTACGCTTGCAGACGACCGTTCTGGTTGAGTCTAATGTGGTCACAGCGATTATGACATACATAACTGCTTTCTTTGAGCACTGCCGCGGAAGCGGTCACGGTAGCGCATCGTTGATCGCGCTAAACTATAACTGCCTAATATCAACCACATAGAGTTCGTTACCTTGCACTAACATCTCATAGTAAACAGCCGTAACCTTGCATAGAAATGCAGCAGCCACTTCAAATATTTCTTCATAGAGCCGGACGCAACAATAGCCACTGATTCCGCGCTGTAGACTGCAGCTCTCCAGCTGTTGAGTTTCTCGGTCACTAAAGGGACTATATTGCTTATCAGCTGACTGACAATTGCGCTTCTTACAATTCGTCAACGCTGGTCTTGACGCCCACACGCTTGTCGGCGACGGCGAGGATTACGATCCAGGAGCCGAACAGCAGGAGCCGCAGGCATTCCACCGGCCTAAAGCGAGCGTGTAAAAGGAGAAATAACTGCTGTGAGGTTTTTCTCATTATTGCACACTGCAGATAATTCTTCAGTTCCGAGCAAGAACACAACAACATTTAAAGAACTACAAACGAAGCAGCGTGCACTAATCGTTATACAATATGCACTGTGCCGAGCAATTCAACTCATTGCGGGAAAAGCGCAGGTTGTTTTAATGGGATGATTGGTACATTCGCATGTCAAAAAAAAAAACGTTAATTAGAATATTTGAAGAAACGTTACCTTACTGTTTAAAAATCATAAAGAACCATTCGACGATATATTATTTAGTCCTACTCTAAACTGAAGAGCAATTTAATGGTGCAAACTTGCAACAAGTAAATCTTAGTCCTACTCTTTGGATTCAACCATCGTCAAACGTAACTATTTGTAAATGGGTCCCACACAGTGCATGCATGCTCGAGTTTACACGTAATAACTGAATGGCAAGTGAATAGTTTAACATGAGATTGGAGGTCGCTAGTTTTATTTTTGTAAAACAGTTTTTATAAGGTGGCTGCGGTGATACTTTCAACATACTAATTGCAGAGCTCATGGTTATTGAGCGTAAAACGTAAAATTAGGTGCGGGAGGTAACTGAAATTTTCGAATATGAATCGAGTACGAATAATAAGAAAAAAGTCCGGGGAGCTTTGGCTCTCTAAATTGCTGCAAGGCGGAGGTGTTTCCTGGAGCACTGATTGTTTTTTATTTATTTATTTTTTTTTTTCATTTTTAGTTTCCTATTCCTTTTATTTCATTTATGAAACCCATGCATTCACCAGATGCGCCTTTGATGATGCTCAAACCTTGAGCATTCGTGGCGAAGTGGTAGCTTCTCCGCTTCAAATGCCACAGGCCCTGGTTCGATTCCCAGCCTCGACGCAGTTCGTTTTTAAGTAGTGATGCGCGAAGCGCGGACAAATCTGTCGACACGGCTGCCAACGACAGTATGAGGCATTAAAGGCTTACGCCTTAATATCGGTGGACACTTCAGCTCCGCCTGGCACAACATTTCTGTAGGTCTACCGTCCATTTAGGTATTTAAGAACACGAGTGAAAAGCAAATTCAGAACTTCAAACTACATTGCTCAGAAGAGTGCGAGGCGAACAGTAAGAATGCGCGACGAACACAGGTCGTGACTGACTGGGGTTCACCCCGGAAAGGCGGTTGAATTTCTTTGGAGGAGAAATTCCAGAGGCTCGTGTACTGTGCGATGACAGTCCACGTTATAGAACCCCAGGTGGTCGAAATTTCCGGAGCCCTTCACTACGGCGTCCCTCATGGCCTGAGTCGCTTTGGGACGTTAAACCCCATAAACCAAACCAAACCAGAAAACTGATTCGTTCTGTCAAGGTCACTGCGAACACGAATGGCACCGACCAGCGGCAGCGTCTGGGCCTTCCACTGTTCTTGTGCCGGCGATGGAGGGCGCCCCAAAATGTCGGCACCACTTCACCATTCTCATTGCGCTAGCTGTCATGCTAGGCCACCAAGACGGGATTTTAACGCAATAGGTTTTTTTTTTTTGCTCACGGCCAACGCACGGTCAACGACATGGATGCCATGATTTTCTGCATAACGGGGTATTTGAAGCTGCCGCTTTAAAAAGTGATTTCTAGTGCCAAATACCTCAAGTACAAAAAATATTTCGAAAAAAATAACTAACGACCAATGAAGTCTATATTTTTTTTAATACAATATCCTGTTTTCATGCGAGACAAACATCCTATACTATAAAAGAAAACAGAGAGAAATAGACAAGAATTGTAATTTGGTTCGGTTCATTGGGGTTTAACGTCCCAAAGCAACTCTGAAGGCTATGAAGGACGCCGTAGTGAAGGGCTCCGGAAATTTCGACCACCTGGGGTTCTTTAACGTGCACTGACATCGCCCAGCACACGGACCTCTAGAGTTTTGCCTTCGTGGAAATTCGGCCACTGCGGCCGGGATCGAACCCGAGTCTTTCGGGTCAGCAGCCGAGCGCCGTAACCAGTGAGCCACCGCGGCGGGGCAGTTAAGAATTGTGAGGAGGATCCATCGCTAAGACGGCGAAAGGCCGATTACGCGCGCGCAGTTTCCGTGTCCTGGTAAAATGACGTCGTCGTAAGGAAGCACTGACCACTGACGCACCATTCAGCGGTTGGATTAAGACGGCTAGCGCATGCTCGGCTTAACCGCCAGGAGAACGGGGCGGCTAAGTTAGAAAACGAAACTATGCGTCGCAGCTGTTTTGTGGCTTGGCGAAAGGGGGTTTCGTTACGGTCGTCACTGTTGCCGTTAAGCACATATCACCGGAGCACGAGTTACAATGCGCCATGCGGTAGGCGTATATTTTTACTCGATCTCTCGCCCTCTTGGAGGCACCACGACTCGACGCCTCTTTGGGGAGTTCCATGCAATATACCGCAAGTAGGCCTTTGCACATTTCAGAGCTGACGAAAACAATGTGGCACAACTGTAGCGTCAACAGTTTTGAAAACGAAAGGACAAGTGTCATAGGTGTGGGCGTGAGATCTGTAGCATACTAGAGAATTCTATGACAAAAAGAAACACGCGCTACCGCGCAGTGAGTGTTCGTTTAGAAAGCGGTTGGCCATGTCGTACCCATCACATGAGATATCGCACTAGCTCCAACTATCAGCTTCCGAATATTACTGGTCTAAGCGATGATTCTGAGCAGTTGTCCTGGTACTCCTATCCTAATCTGTAGAATATTTGGCAGCCTGCAGATATTTTATTTTGCCATAATTGAAAGACGGCGCGCTATTTCATCAATGCTTAATACTCAGAAATTCTTGATAATTTGATTAATCCCGAATATTAAATTTTTGAATCGAATAACAACGAAATGAAACATATTAAAAATTAATCGAAATTATTAATACCCGCATATTCCTGCCAACCATTTAAGCACAATATCTTAATGAATTGCTGGTACTCCTAGGCGAAATACCTGAGATTTAGGAGAAGGCATTCTTGATAATTTGATTAATGCCGAATAATAAATTTTTTAATCGAATAACAACCAAATGAAACATATAAAAATTAATTGAAATTTCGAATACTCGCATATTCCTGCTAAGCATTTAAGCGCAATAACTTAATGAATTTCTGGTACTCCTAGGCGAAATACCTGATACTTAGGAGAACGTATCCAACATTATCGAAAAACAGAGCAGCAGTAGTATAGTAATGAGAACTTTTAATTAAAACAGAGGACTTCGGAGCACGCAGGCTTTTTGGCCCCCGCACGGCCTCACTACACTCAAACGTTCACGTTCCTGCGGTCCATGACATCAGCAGCCTTGTCATTTGCGTTCTTCTGCTGGACCGGGCCATTGGAGCGCAGCAGGGTCTCCCAGTCTTTCCAGGCGCGGAGGTGCTCCAGGCCCCGCGCGGAATGATCCGCCGGGCATTCTATAGGATGTGGTCGAGTGCGCCGTGTGGGGTGGTTGCCGTGTGTGCACGAGGGGCTGGTGAGGGTTTCGTGGTAGCGGAACCTAGTATAAGGGGATGAAAGGGTTTGCGTCTGGAGGCGGTGACGTAGGATGTGGTGGTAATTGCCTAAGGAGGAGGGGGGTTGGGAGGGGAAGGGCTGTCTGTCGGCTAGGTAAGCCAAATTAGGTCAGTTCACTGAACGTGTGCATACGCTCCCAGGAGAACTCCGATGCAGGGGCCGCCTGTGCCAGGCGTATCAGGCCTTGGGCTAACCTCTCCACCTGACTCCCTTCCTACCTACAAAGGCCAACCAAACTCAGCCCCCTATGTCGAGGGTAAGGCAGCGGAAGTCAGAGCGGCCCTCCTGACTGTATGTACCTCCTCCGCTCTTGGTGTTGGCAAAATCTCAAACTCCATGCTAAGCAGGTCAAACATTTAGGGGAAACCCAGAATGTGGAGTAGATTTGTAATAAAGGAGTAAGTACCTATTAACGTCCACCCGAGCGCAGCCATACGGCAACAAAGAAAATCTATAGAGCTTGCTCAGAAACTTCGTAGTTGAAGAAAAATTTGTCCTGGCCTGAGTTTCGAACCTGGAACCACCGCTCCACCGGAGCGGTGGTGGTTCAACCAACTAAGCTACTACCTGGGACGATAAGCTTATGTTAGAGCGACAGCAAACTGATCAATAACTCGAAGCGGGAACTGTGTTGGTCCAGTGTTTAGGAGAACCTCAGACGAGGACGAATTTTTCTTCAACTACGAAGTTTCTGAGAAAGCTGTTTAGCTTTCCTTTGTAGTCATATGGCTGCGCTGAGGAATTACTCCATTATTCCATGCTCCGCATTCTTGATGATCAGTCGATCACTCAGATTGACTACTTTAAAAATTCTCGGCTTAGGGCACCTTCCCCCAGTCGTGGCGTCTAGCCAAGGTTATAGTTATCCTCAAAGCAAACAAACCATTCACACTTGTCAACCTCCGCCCAATCTCTCACATATCTTTCCTCGGGAACTTTTCGAACACGTCGTGTTGGCGAGGCTGCCAACAAATGACGCGCTACAACCTCTACTCCACAGAATGGTAGGATTCCGTCCCCATATTTCCGCGCAGGATACCGTGCTGCAGCTCCTCACTGACATCTTTAAACCCAGCCATCTCTGGCCACAGAAAGTCCACCGTGGCTTAGTATTTATCCAAAGCCTTTTATTGTGTTGTCCATCAGGCGATTATAACGGCCTTCTGCCCTCTTCTAATTGGTTCACCTACTTATGTACACCTGTAATAGGAGCTTTCCTTACCAACCGCACAGCTGAGGTCCACCTTGGCCCACAAGTATCACCTTCTTACTTACTGAGAAATGTCGAAACCCCTTCAGGGCTGCATCCTCCGCCCTTTCCTTTTCAACACGACCGAATTCCCTTCACCCATGAACTCGCCACACACCGCACCTCCGGCACACCCTTTGTGCGGACGATATCACGCTGTGGACAGCTCACGGCAGTGATGGTGACATAGCGGACACATAACCATCCCCCGCCACATTAACAAAAGAACGCCCGCGAAGGATCGGGCCCTCGTGCTGGCCAGCAACGTCCCCAAAACAGAAAGTTGAAGATTTACGTCACACACAATCCACATTGCGTAAGCGCGGATAGCCTCAGCGATAGCGCTTAGTAGCTCAAAATGTGCGGCAGGCGCAGACAATATGAAATGTTTTGTAGGCTTGCACTTTAAGGCTTGATGTTTTAAACCAGTTATTCCTGATGTATTATTGGTATGTTTTACACTCCGCACATTAAAGCGCGATGCACTGCTACCAGAATCACTCGCCTGCCACGCGAGGTGGCGACATGTAACCCGCGCCCGCCTTCACGTCACCAGTCTCTCAAAATGTCTTCCAGCCACAAAGACGGTAAAACCTGTCGGACTCAGCTTTTGAAAGCAGACATTTATTTCACAAAAAGCCTTCCTTAGAATCTTAAAAGCGACAACGCAACACCATTTGCTTTGTTTTCGTTTTCATTGTATTTCCTGGGTTTTGTTGTAAAGCCAGCAAAAAGAGCTATCTGAATCACCGCTTGTTGGAAGCACTGCGATAATTTAAAGCTTTCTTTCGCCCAAACGGTTTCTATTTACCTTAGTGATCCTAAAACGCATTGTGGGAAACTTCATTTCACTATATTTCTGAGTAAAAACGGATTTACTGGCTTCTCCCGATGTTGACGGTTGTCCAGCTGGAAGACACGAATTAATTGCAGGAAAAATTGGTTTTTAAGATTTTGCATTCAGGCGATTACACTCCGTGATGTTCTGAACAAAAAAGAAGGTAAGCCACAAGTTTCAATTGAAACGCATGTAGCGTAGGTTCTCTGATGCGAATCGGTGCCTACTTAAGCATTTTTCTTCGATTGCGACCCCTATATTTGGTTTCTGGGTCTTTTACAGCTAAAAAAAGCCCCATTTTTTGGTTAGATTGGCCCCAATGCCAATAAAGGCCAATTTTTATTGGCTCTCAGGGTTTGTTTAAATATCCGTAGTGCAAACTAAACTGCAGGTGACTTCAAGCAACTTCAGCAGCACTGACGCGGTTTCCTTCAGGAAATACTTTTCAGTGATGCCGAAATGCGCGCTTGCTGGTATGCAGTCATTGCAGGGGAACAGCACAACAGCGGCAGGGCATAGACAAAACAAGCAATGTCTGTGTCCCACTGGTGTTGCGTTGTTCCACTACAATCAAAGACACGTGGTTTCTCTAAACTCAGGGTAAGAGCAAAAGAAGTGTGCAGCAATGCCAGAAGAAATCAAGAGGCAAGATCATCTGCATGTCGCTCGGTCGACTGGGCGGCACTCTGAAGGCTAGAAGTGGATAAAGTAATTTAAGGCAGGCATCAAAAGAAGGCTAAAATTTTAACGTTTTTCATACAGAACCGATTGATCATAGGCCAGAACTTACTGATAGACATAGTGCACCATTTAAAAATTACCAGTGCAGTTTCAGGCCTGTTACGGCCTCAATTGTTAACTCTGAGGAGTCGACGTTCAGTGGTGAAAGAGCAACTGCAACGAAATAATTCTGAAGAAATGATGTATACTCTTCTAAATGAGCGGTCGCAATGCAGGCAGGATTAACGCCAGCAGTCCCTGGCGAGCACCGCGCATGTGACAGCGCTGCATACTGGTACGAAGGCAGCGAAGAAGCAGGCACAGTTGCGCGGGGTATAGTGCTCGCGTGGGCCCGCAGTCAATAAGATACGCACCCGATCTGCCCCATGCTTTGGCGCTTCCGCTGTAGGTACATCTGGATGCTGGTGTCGGCGCTCTTGCTCAGCTCCCCGTCACTGCGAGCAGCAGTGAGAGAAATGAAGCACACAGAGTCGCTACGGAAGGAATGGCCTAAGATCACGTTTACGCTGATCAGCTTCTCTCTACAGTCGAGTTTCTGAATCTGGTATCCATAGCAGTGTTTTTTTGATATTGGAATAAGGTGCCTTTCAGATAATTTCTCTCCCCTCCTCGTCTCCGATATCCACCAACACGTTGGTGACGTGAAGTTCACGCATATTTCGCTATTGTCGTGGTACTCAACGCTTTCAACAGGCCGCACTGATTAGGCAGACACGAGCACCCAAAGGAGATGTGTGCTCCGCATCCAAGTGGAAATAATTTTGTAGTGAGAAAATCAAAAGGCGTGGTAACTCATTACCAAGCACAGGGACACAGGGTGGACGTCCGAACAGATAAAAAAAAAACAGGCGTAAGTAGTGATAGGAAAGTAAAAAAAAAGGAGGCTTAGTGAAAGGCGCCAAAATAATTTCAGCACCATGGTGTTCTAGTACGTGAACGGGCAAGTCACAAAGCTCAGCTGGATTCTGAATTTCGCCATTATTAAAATGCGTCCACCGCGGACAAGATTTAAAACTCCGACTTCGCCCTCAAAGCCGACCTCTGAATCACCAAAAAAGCATAAGGTAGCACACGTAACAGGTTGGGGGCGTACGAGGCAGTGATGGGAAAACATCGGTTGGATAGTGGCGGCCGAACAGCGGCAACACGGCCAGTGGAATGCGTAGCTACGGGACGACGCCGCATCGAAGATCACTTAAAGAAAGAATGGCGAAGGGGTCGAGTACGCCCAGAGCAGGAATTTAACGCACAGTTCCTTGAAAGCTACACCTCTTTGTGACTTATTTCATGGGATTTTCAATCTTCCCACGGTGTTCGCCAAAGTAGTAATTGCCTTTCATAACTACACAGAGGATAGGTTGTGTCTGCTCCTCAAAAATTATTGGCACGCTGGGAAGCGTGTAGTCTGGAGATGTTGCGCTGTAGTCGTGAGGGACGACCATCGCCTCAAAATTAGCGTCGTGAATAAGGGATCTTGGCTGCAGCCGTTAAAGTGAGACCTCTCTCTATCAGAGTGGATTTCTTTTTCAGACTGTCCCTCACTCACAACAAGTGGTGCATCATGCTTTTGGTCTGCCTCACTGCGCTGTCCCAACAGGATTTGCTTGAAAGATTATAGCTCTTTAATTCTCTTTGCTTCAGTATCGGCGGGGTACCCAGAAGCTATAAGGGACCGTAACACATTGCAGTTCCTAAGTGGGTGCTACTCCTAATGTCATGGGATCGAATGTCGACCGTGGTGACCGCATTTCAGTGGAGGCTTGGTTTGTTTGTTTATTTATTTATTTATTTATTTATTTATTTATTTATTTATTTATTTATTTATTTATTTATTTATTTATTTATTTATTTATTTATTTATTTATTTATTTATTTATTTATTTATTTATTTATTTATTTATTTCCTCAAGGGTCTCCGTTGAAACATTACATGAGGGAGTGGACGGTATCTGGCAAACAATGGCAAAAAATTGCCATTGTTTATTGGTGTTAGTTTATTGGTGTTCAACGTCCCAAAGTGACTCAGGCTATAAGAGACGCCGTAGTGAAGGGCTCCGGAAATTTGTACCACCTGGGGCAAAATTACGGAAACGCCTCTGTGCTGCGCCATGTCACTTACTTTAAATAATCTCAGATGGCATCACTTTGTCCGCAGTACTTCTTTAAGCAGTCCCTTATAGCCCACGTGTTGCTTGAGGACGTTAAACCAAGTGCTCAATTCTTAGCAGGATTCTTGGCATTTTATTCGTTAGGCAACTGTGTAATACTGTAAATAAAATTATTCGGGCTAATGGGCAGTGTTGCGATGTGCAGTGAAATCTTTCTTTTAATTTTTGTGCATCGCTCAAATTGAGCAGTAAACAGTGCTGTAGGAAAACATTGGTGAATGTTTTAAATCTAGAAGACACGATAATAGCAAAACATGCAAGCCAGCCGAGGGGAGATCTGTTGATATATTGTTTGTTAAGTGAAAAGTTGTGTCAAAAAACGGCTTGCATAAACAACATCCAGTTGAAAAATCAGCTTGTCGAGAATTTCTTGGTGTGTCCCACAATTTATGATTTGCAGCTTTGAGAAGTGACCTTAGGTTAAAAGAGCACATCTTTGGCTCCAACTTATGCCTTTGTCACTTGGCAGATGGAGCAAGAGGCACTATGTTTATCGGTGACAGGAGATGTGCGCCTTGTAATGCGATTGGCAGTTACTTCTAAGTGATTACGACAGTACATCATAGTACAGACTCCCAGGAAAGTGACAAACAGAAACGCACAAACATATTTACAGCGAGTAAACGTGCCATGTGTCTTTAAGAACATGAAAATGCGTCCATGCAAAAACCAGATAAATATTTACCGTTCAAGATATGGAGAGAAGTACAGAATTGCATGAGCATTTGCAGGTCTAATAAAACGCTGAGCGGTACCATGACAAGCGATTTTATCTAATGTTCCTGTACGCTCGTTCCTTAACACAAACAGCAGAAATTATACACCGAAATATAGAATTCAGGAGCAAATATTGTGATTCTAAATATTTCGGTTATTGTACTATATGAAAGGTTAGCTACGCATCCACACTGTCGAGAGTTTCAGTTTGATTTATTTCTGTCAAAGTGGCAGGGGCTCGAACAAAACTGAAAAATTGTTCACACGGCACAGGTTGAAACCAGCGAGGCGACATCATAAGGCAACTCACAAATAGCGCAGTACGCAGGCTCGAATCTGCAGCCAAGCCAACAACCACGAGACGTACTCCATGGGCAGCAGCATCGCCGTCCACACCAGGGTGTTGGTGACTTCCGCCTTGAACCTGCTGCAAAGCCACCAACGCATTAACAGCCAAGCCCAGCCTGAGAACCCGGTGCTCAGCGTTCCGGCACAGAAGCACTATTCGACCAATATAATTTTGTTCTATTGGCCAAATGAATGAAAAAAGCATTAGGGACAACGTCCATGCAGTGTCGTAAGGGCTAGCAGCCTATAGCGGTGCGATTGGAGGCACTGCGTTAGTCTCTCTATTTCTTACTTCACGGATTATGTTAACGCAGTGTTTCTGATTGTTCAAAGCCATGCGCCACCTGATGGACGCCAAGAAGTGTTTGTCCCGAAATCCTCTTAAACACTCAGAATCTTGATCGTCTAAGGTCTGGGCCGCACTGGTATCCACTGTTATGTAGAGGCGGAAGTACTTACGCCCGGAAGTAGTCGGTGAAGTACACGCTCGCGCGGTTCCGGTTCAGGCTGATGGCTGAGGCGAGCGTGCAGGTGAGCACGGCGGCCCTGGCCAGCTGCTCGTGAACCATGCAGAGCTTCCTGCGAAGAGAAAAATTGGCTGCGGTTTTAGCAATGGCCATCCCGAGTAGAATGGCGGAAGCAACCGCGTGGCAATCGTGTTGTCAATGCCAACACCAATAACAATGAACTCCGATGGCCTAATGCTTCTGCGCCTCGTTTCTGCCGGCAAATGTCAGTTCCTGCAGCCCACACCTCACTCTGATCGCCCCACGTACACATACCACTTACCCAAAGCAAAGGAAAGGCTCGTGACTGCCCTCTTGGAACAGTGGACACCTCAGTCGTGCCTTAACTACGTGGCGGTAGTGCCACATGTGTGCTGCTAGCGAACGATAGGCCGTCGGCGTTCGTTGTGTTCATTGGGGTTGGCGTTGATAACGTTTTACAGTCCGATCATTTTAAGGAAAGGAAGTGCGCATAATGGCTCCCTGGGTCAGTGGAAGCCTGAATCATGCTTATTGGTACGTGGGGTGATGAGAGAAAGATATCAGCTGCGCGCTGCTCTCCAGATGTGCGCCATGTGACGTCACTCGCTCCTCGCGAATGCGCAGTTTGGGCTCTCCGGGGCTCCACGAAATTGCTCACACCTAGCATAGTGTTGCTTCCGCAACAAAAACAGGCTCTGCAGCCCCTATGAACCCCTTACACGTGGACCGCGGGGTAGGCCCAGAAGGTCCATATGAAGCAACACAGTAATTGGACCAATATTGGAAATAAAATGCTTCACTGTGGTCCTTTGTGGGACCGGCCTTTGTCAGTACGTCTGCAATATCGGGCCGATTTTCTCTGCTGTTTGGGATGTATGAGGTTCGATGCTACGTCCAGAATGTCGCTGGCATGGGTGAAGTGAAATTCTCACTGGCGAGCGCACTCAGTGAATCTGTACAGGAATTTAAAAAGTCCAAACGAGCAGCTCAAAAATATAGTGTATTCAAAATTATATTTCCTCGCTTTTATTTAGGAAGTCTGAGTGAGCAGTGCCCGAATGTTGTTCTCGCAAGTAGGTCACGCGACTAGGTGGACACCAAGTGAGCTGATGATTGTCATTTCGGTCGCCTTGTTAAAAATGAGTAATGAACTTTGTCATTTATTTAGGGCACATGTTTGAGCAAAAACCGCATAGGTGGCTAACGCTCAATTCGTTTTATTACAAGCCCAAGATAGCGTCAACCGGCGCAAAACATCTCATAGGTTCGACGCTGCTACGTATGGTGCTTCTTCGTATTTGTTAGCTGGAATTGAAAAGGCAACAGATATTATTAATAAACGCCACGCTCCAGAGTATGTCACACTAGGAAGAGTACTAGGCCAAGGAAATCGGCGCTGTGGACCCGCATTTACCCCGAGTTTCAAACTGAGAGCCAAATATTTCGGAACACAGGGCTGCAACAAGCATTCTACCGAATGAAGCAGTGTATAAATAGGAACACCTCAATTTTCAATTCATAGATGTATAGGGGCTGCAGTGACTAAAATCTTCAAAAACTCTGAACGAGCAGTATTCTTTAACTTTGTGCCCCCCTCGTCGCGCAACTTACTTGGAAAACGGCTTTCGTGGTCTGTTAACCGCTCTTTCTTTCAAGAATTGATGTCGATGATGACGATCATTGATGATGATGGATTTTTTTTTTTGCGCAAGGTCATCTGTGGCCAAAGAGGGCCAAGGCACAATGTATTCTTTCTTCTACTCAAGGTGGGGTTAAACACCCATCTCCCAAGCATTTCACCCCGATTAGGCCGAGCACCAGGCTAGGGAAAAGCTTGTGCTCACTATATCACCGGTGGGTACCAGGCGGCACTGGAGATCGAAACCCCACCTTACGTGTGCCAGGCGGGTGTTCAGACCGCTAAGCGACCTGGGCGGTTCTTTCAAGAATTCTGAATTTCCAAAAATGCACACCTTGTACACGAAAATTGGTTCGTTTTTGCATTGCTACATTTTCTCAGGGGAAAAACTGTGGTAATGGAGAATTAAACCGCACACATTAAGTTTTAACCCTTAAAAACAAGCTCACAAATTCAGAAACCAGAAAAGCGTCTTCTTACTGGAATTTCCAGCCAAAGCTGTCCTTCATCGGTCGTCTTGAGGCCGAGTGGAAGCCTGCAAAAATTTTCGAAGTATTCTAAATGCGAGCAGAACATATAGTGTGCAAATTAACACAACGTACCTCTGTTTCCAGTGAACACTTCGTATATTATTGATGACTTACAGGAAGGCTCATCCTGTTCGCTGGTCTCATTGTCTATCACTTTCAACTTGTTTTTTAATGTATTCCGTACATCGTGTGTGTTTTTCATCTTATTCATTTTCCTTAATCTCTCGATAATAATGAGTATATCAGTTGTCTCAGGGAAGTCCACCACTAATTTTTAAAACTAGGATTTTTGAGGCAAATAGAAACATTTCGCGGCACCGTAATGCCAGTGTTGGCGGATGTTCAAAACACGCTTCGTGCAAGGTACCAGGAAGCATACTTTTCGCGAATGTGCGCTCCGTATGGATAGATTTCTGGGCAGAAATTTCAGCTAGGTATATAGGTACGTCTTTCATTGCACAGTAGGCAAGCATATAAATCTCTATATCATGTTAGGCTGAAGGTTTCGAGGTAAGCTGATCTGGTACAGCTCTGCGGGCATGATCTCTGGGAAGAGAAACTTTCGCGGAGCATAATCCAACCGAAAAGCTATGCCCAAAGTATGGTAGACCTAACGACGATGCCGACAACGGCATAAGTAAGAAACTATTTCGTCAGTTTTTTCCTCAGCTGCAGCTAATACGACTCCGCCAGCACATGCCTTGCAGGGCTGTTGATCCAACCCGACCCGACAGCACCATCATCCGTCTCTCATGAATTTACATCAACAAAAGGTGCAAATTTTACTCCTTAATCCGAATGTCTGTTGACGATTTTTATCAACGACACTGTGAGCATTGAAACCACTGACACCTTTACTGCCTCCGACGCTGGTACAGTCCAGTACTCAGTGATTCAGCCGCGTGCAGGTAGCTGCAGCTTTTTGAGTAGGCTTAGCGAGCCCCAACTTACAAAGGCGCCTTTAGCGGATACAACTCAAGGACTAAGCAGCAAACAACTTTAAAACAGGCACCTCAGCCAATGGCGTCTACCGATTGTCCCGACGTCGCGGTTAATCTCATTGCACCTCGGCGCCTGGCAGTCGCCATAGGGAATTACCTTGGACTTCATGGCAATAGGTCATTGTCAAGAGGACCTGTTTTCAGGGGCGCTTGCCGCTTCTTCGGCAACAAGCACTCAACACAGTTTGCTTTTAATTAATGGGATTACTCTACAGCAGGCATGCATCCGATGCTACTTTTGCCTTTCATGCGGTCTTTGCGAACAAGTCTAACCGATTGGCTGATCTTCAGTTTCTTTAAAAAAGTTCCTATCACTTGTCGCCGATTGCACTGACGAGCTGGAGGATTTCATCGGCGCTAGGTTGCTCGCTGGGAATGGGCGCCGAACCTGCTACTAACACTAGCTACAGCACGCTAATTAGCCCTTTCCACCATGTCCTCTGCAGTTCGCAAGAAAACATGCTTGACGGCTGACGAACTCGCGCACATCATATATCGCTCAAATCACGTCGCGAACAGAGTTGTATACGGTAAAGCCTGACACGGTCGGTTCTCAGTATAAGCCTGCCCTTACCGGTGGCGGCGTGGGTTAACCACACAATTGCGACCTGTGGCAACCGGATGTGCTAGGTGCATTTCTTGTTTACTTAGCCTTTAGTATTGCGTCGCATTCCTTAGCCATTTAGGGCGCTCTGTACACAACTGAGCTCAAAGAAGCAGCTATTGATTAAAATGTGCTACGCATAGACGTGCTTTCATTCTTTGTGGCGAATTTAGTATCCTTCCTTTCATATTTATCGTGCTTTTCTGGGCTGACTAGCAAACAAACTAAATATTTGTCTCAACAGTGAGCTCGGTAGCAAGGACGCCGTCATTTTTAGGAACCGGTTTTTCCAACAATGATAATCAGTTTTTTTTTTCTCTTAGTTTCGAGCATAATATGCACCTTCAAAACAAAAAACTGATTCCATGGCCCCCTCGGCTGTTTATTAGACGTGTTATAAGATCCTGATGTTAATATTTGTAACTACTAGACACTTTGAAATTTGGTCCATACTCTGGAAACATAAACCATTGGTATTTTGCGCTTAGATTCTAAGTTCTTTCTTGGAGAGTGAATATGCTATTTATGTATTTATGTGAAAAAAAAAAACATTTGCTTTCGAATGAATGAAAAAGTAGCGCCAGAATATGTGAACCTCAGGTTGGAAACACGACCCGCGAGTGCATGTATAGATCCTCGTAATCTCTCTCGCAGAATTAACCGACTTTCTCAACAAACACTGCGAAGCAGAGACCGTCCCCGAGGAGTGGAAGCAAGCGGAGGATGTCATGATTCCTAAACCGGGCAAGAAACTACAAATTGAGAACCTCAGACCGATCTCGCTCACATCTTGCCTAGGAAAACTGTACGAACGAGTTGTGACGCTGAGACTACAACAGTACATGGAGGACAACGAACTGTATCCCCACAGCATGTTCGGTTTCCGAGCAAAACTATCGACCCAAGATGTACTACTCCAAATCAAACAAGAAGTACTTAGGAACGTCCCCAAGAGCGGAGAAAACATAATAATGGCATTGGACATCAAGGGGGCTTTTGACAATGTAAGTCACGAGGCTATCCTTACGGGCATGAACGACCTGAACTGCGGGAGGAGAATCTACGGCTACGTCAAAGCCTTCCTCTCAAACAGAACGGCAACGATTGGCCTGGGGGAGCTCAGATCAGACAAATTCCTTACTCCAAATAAAGGAACACCTCAAGGATCGGTCATCTCCCCTACGCTCTTCAACATAGCCATGATTGGCTTGGCAAAACAGCTAAAAGCAATCGACGGCATACACCATGCCATGTATGCCGACGACATCACCATCTGGGTCAACGCAGGCTCGCTCGGAGAGAAAGAAGAGAAATTACAAAAGGCAGCGAGAACTACGCCAGAGCAAGAGGGCTAGCATGCTCCACCGAGAAATCAGAGCTCCTAAGAGTTTGCAGAGGAAAACAAAATCGCACAGTCCCCACTAGCGACGACTTAAAGTTGAAAGTCTACCTCGAGGGGAAGTCGATACCGGAAAAAACACTCATCAGATTCTTGGGGATGTGGATACAGTCAAACGAACGCTGCACTCACACCCTCGCCCTACTCAAACCGTCCACTCTACAGTTGGCCCGCATGATTACGTGCATCTCACACAGACGTCATGGCATGCGAGAGGAGGACACACTCAAGTTGGTCAGAAGCCTGGTAGTCAGCCGAGTGACATACAGCCTCCCCTACTACAATCCCATCAAGAGTGAGGTACAACAGGTGGACGTGATCCTACGCAAAGCCTACAAAACCGCACTCCACCTTCCTCACAGCACTTCAACCGAAAAGCCCTAGGACTACAAAACACTTTCGATGAATTGAGAGAGGCACAACTAGTCTCCCAACTGCGCAGACTACAACAGACTCCATCTGGCAGGGAGGTCCTAAAGAAACCGGGCCGCGCCGATCAAATTCAAGAGATACAGAGAACAGAAACAATCCCGGACGAATATCGCAACACACTAAAAGTAACGCCAATACCCCGCAACATGGATCTCAACCTACACAAAGCACGCAGAGAGGCAAGGGCTGAATACCTACAAAAGACATTAGCACCCCAAGAAACCACGATATATGTGGACGCAGCCACATACACCGGAACAGCGGGGCAGCACAACAGCAATGCGGTAACAGCGGTGATTGACTCGACCCTACGCGAGATCACCAGCGCATCACTACAAGACTGTACGATAGTCGAGGCTGAGGAAGCGGCCGTCGCTCTAGCGGCAGCGGAGGGCTATCGATCGAAACGGTCTCTAAAATTCTTTACAGACTCACAAACAGCATGCCGCAACTACCTACGCGGCAGAATAGGGCACAGAGCGCTCCGCATACTCCGCTCTGAGGGCCACATAACACAACGACTAACAAATGAAGAACCAATCAGGCATACGATAGTATGGACGCCGGGACACGCGGGAGTACCAGGGAACCAAGAGGCGGACAGGATAGCTCGAGGGCACACTTATTAACGAGCATCCAACGTAGACGACCTCGAGGGGAACGAACCTGTACTCCAAGATTATTCGGCGATACAAAATTATTACAAGGGCTGCAGAAAGCGGCATCCACCACCGGACAACTCCCTTAGCAGAGAGGACTCTGTCGCGTGGAGGCAGCTGCAGACGGGCTCCTACCCGAACCTACACGAACTCAAAAAAAATGTATCCAACTCAATACAATGACAAATGCCCTTGGTGCCAAGAACCCCCCACGCTGTACCACATAACGTGGGCATGCCAGAGGATAAGCGTGGTACCAGTGATAACAAACCCGAGTGCGGAGCAATGGGAGAGAGTGCTCTCCAGCGATCCCCGGGTCGACCAAGAAAGTCTGATTCGGCGAGCAAAACTGGCAGCAGCATCCAGAGGAGCCCTGGAGTAAGGGCAACCGACCTTTCAGCAAGATGGACGAAGCCATCTCAAAACCGCCCAATACAACCGAATCTAGAGCTAATAAAGTTTTCACTCACTTCACTCACTCGTAATCTCTGCTTACCTATGCGAGCGGCTTCATTTTCCCCACCGTCTAGCGTTGCTGCAGGGCTGTAGGAACTAATGAAAAGTTTATAGAGCAGTTTATTGGGCGTAAGTAGCACTTTCTGTATCAAACACCCACCCCCCTTCATTTTGTGTAGGACGATGCGTAACCGGCAACAGCGGGTCATCCACAGGAAGCGCTACTTTCTCTTTTACTGGAGTTAGCGCTTACCGCTGATGGAGTCCATATGAACCACAGCCGGCTTGGGCGTGGGCGAGGAGACGCCGGGCAGTACCACCTTACCGCCCTCCACAATCGAGGTCCGCTTACTGCCCTGCAAGATACGCAACCACTGACGTTGTGAGCAGCGACAGTACAAGGCCCAGAAGGGCCATTGCAATTGTATAGATGCTATGCGCCTGAACAAAAAAGTTTTGAAAATTCATCGAAGACTATACTACCTCCTACCCCCTCACCTTAGGTACTTCGCGTGTCACCAGGGTCGAGATTTAGCAGTCGTGGAGAAGACTTATTCCGGAGCACTGTCGGAATCAATATGAAGATCCCCGCACTAAGTTTAACCAGGTCTGATCAAGTCTGTACTGCAATTCATATTCGCTTCAAGAATAAGAAAGATAAGAGCATAGGTGACCCCTCAGTACTTCAACCCATCACCTACTTTCACATACCCAGGTTGTAAAATTTATTGCTATTCTTGTGCCTATGCGAAAGTGGTCGTCCACTTCCCATGTCAAAGTGGGAGTGCTGGTCATAGCAGGTTTGAGCATGTTGTTAGCGCTAAGTTCTTTAGCAACGGTCAGGTGGCAGCTACGCTGAGTCACAGCGCGCATGAGCGGTAACGTTGTACGTTACCCTTGCGGTACTCTCATTGCCTTGAGCAATTCGACATGACCAGCGTGAAAACAGAAGACGACAAGAGAACAAACACTGACGACAGGACGGTCGCTTGTCCTGTCGCTCGTTCTGTCGTCAGTGTTTCTTCTCTTGTCTTTGTTTTCGCGCTGGTCATTTCGAATCATGTCCCACCAACTCGCCCTAGTCAGCAATTTTGACCTTGAACAAATATGCAAGAAACTGCGCGTGCGCGTGATGCAGGTGAGCAGCCATCCCTTGACGGTCCCATTAATGGTATACGGCAAGACCTTCGCTAAATTTTCAAATTGAAGCATGAAAACTGACCCAGCGCTCAGCTGCTGCCCAGAAACATTGTTGCGTTTGTGAGCGCGAGCCACGAGGGGCATGTTGGTGCAGGAATGGCCACAGAGGGCACCACCTGTCATCATGCGGTCTACGGAGCCGCACAATCATGAGGAGAGAGAATTGGCTCCCTCCACGCATAGCTGTCATTTATTCACACAGATAGAAGCACGAAAATCTAAACAGTTTCTCCGAAAACATAGGATCTAAAACTGGCTTTTAGAATTCTGCGGTGACTGCTATTGCAGCCTATCGAGAGTTCACTGCGCCTCAACCACTGAACTGCGCATGTCGTTCAAAGGCTGGCACCTTCAATGCGCTAATGAAAGCCCACGAAAAAGCAACAGCCCCATATCGCCACCTTTCAACGAAGGGCCGACACAGTTTCATAACAAAACAGCCTTTCCCCTTCGCTTCTCCATTCTCTGTCCTTCAGAGTCGTGCTGCCCAACATACCAAGAAAACGTATTCACCGGTCACAATGCGCACCAGCCCTAGAGCTTTATTTCCATAGCTCCAAAACCGCCGTCTTTGGCTGCGTTCTACATTATTGTGTGACCTTTCGTTTCTTGCCGTAGTAAGCAGTTAAATATTACTAACGAGCTCTGTGACTTGCAGATTTTTCTTTTCAGTGAAGAGTTCATCTGAAGGATTTACGTAATTTAAACATACTGCGGTCCTTTTCCGTGCCTATGCAGTAATCTTTATAGGAATGAATAGGACTCTATTGAACAAAACGAGTTATCTTCGCACACAGTTAAAGAAAAATGGAGAATAGAACAGGTGGCTCTCTTGAATACAGCAAACAAATTATTCACTTCTAGAGTTTAGAGCTATTTGAAGCACTGGAAACTACTCACAAATGACAAATGAACCTAGGGCTTTTTGATGGATATTTATATGCCTTACTTAATGCCGAATTGCTTTTCTTTGATCTATTCTGTATGAGTGTTCGAAAGGATGGTGCACACTGCAATCCTTATATCTCAAAGTGGGGCTGTGCTGGTACTTTACTCTCAGAGGCCCGTCTCTCCACTGATAAGTTTAAAGATCCCCGTACAGCACTGGCTTTACGCTGGCCCCATTGCCTTCATTCCGTGGCTTGCTGTGACCGCGGGCTGGGAGAGGGGTAAAACGCTCTCGTGTTCTCTTTGTTGCTTTCGCCATTGCCTAATTAAGCTTCCACGAAGAATGAGCTAAGTCATGGAGTTTTAACCAATAGCCGTTTCTTGCGTGATTTCAATGACTGCGGTTGACTTTTTTCTGCATGTGCGTGAAATAAGTGACGCGGCAGGCAAAATGAGTAAAAACCGCGGCATTATTCCCCTAGCCCAACCCACGTGCAGGAAGCTTCGCCATCGGCGCTCGACGGGGATCGCCACACTGACGAGGGGCGGTTGGAGAAGAAGTTACGTACGAACTGTATACGTCAACAGCTTTAAGGCTGCTATATGGCGCGGGCTGTACCAAAAACCGCATGGTGGCGTGTTGGAGTTTCATTTCAGCCTGAGGGTAAGTTTTCCCTAAGCACTAAATCGGCTGTGCCGGAATTCTTGCGGAGAAGGTCGCACTTTCTGACCACAATCAACTCGTGTGTATTCGTACCCCCTCTACAACGTCAACAACTGTGGTGGGCCGAACATGAATATTATAAATATTTTATTATACAAGATTGTTCAATATTTCATGAGCTCACATTAAAAAAAAATGCTGCCCTGCGCCACAATATGAGCAGCAGTGTTTGCGTGGTGTCATGCATTTGGGCTCGGCCAATTTTCAAGCCTTGACCCAAATTACGTTACCCGCCCAGTATAAAGAAAAGAAAAATTTCATCTTCGAAGCAATCAATATCGGCACTGAAATACCCGATATGCCTACCTGAAAGAATACGTAGTAATGAATGAACTGAATGCTTTATATCTATATTTTTGATGAAGTATTCTAGAAAGCAATTGCATCTATATTTAAATAAACCCTCTGCGCGTTCAGCGATCAGCTTAGCTTGCCACAACTGTCTCCATAACTAACTTGCCTTGGCGCTCTTTCTTTCCTTTAACTTTAGAGAACGCCCCACCCAACCTGCGCAAGCAAGAGTATCAATGACGTTCGGAAGGGGTTAACCCACCTTCTTCGCGCTCTTGGTGGAGCTTAGCGACGACTTCCGGGGCTGGCCTTCGACGTGGAGACGCCCTTCAATGGATGCCTCGGACTCCGAAGCCTTGCGGCCGATGCAGTGGTGTGGCTGGGAGGCGACACCCAGCGATGCACCATCCGCTCCGTGGTCCGAGGCCCTGCTTGGCCCCGCCATCGAAAGCGAAGACGTACCGACGGTCCCTGTCGAATTGTTACCGACAGGCTGCTGCTGCTCTGCGGGCGCTGGTAACGGGCAGCTAGGGTCTGCAACATAAGGCGTCATTTGAAGCCGCGTGCAATGTGAGGGCTGTAGTCTGATACGCATATATTTCATCAAAGCAGAAAGCGTACGTGGGTTCACCTACTGGAGCAAGGAGCGAAGTGGCGTGGCTTTTGTCCAAAAGCCAGCGCCACGAGGCGCCATCTGGTCGTATCTTCCGGTTTATGACCTTTTTGTCTCTCTCTCCTCGTGTCGCTATCTAACCAGGTGGGAGCAGGAGCAGAAAACATCTATAACGGCACTGTGCTGAGTTGGGAAAGAGAGGTGGGGACGGTCCCTGCGCTGGGTGGCAGTCCCTATCTCGGGACGCAATTGGTCGCCGCCGCTGCCCGTGCTCTCTAGACCAGGGCCCGCTGGGCCTCCATGTGAAAGCTGGGCAGGCCTGTCTCCCAGCCCTCCCTAGTTTGCTGACTTATAAAGGGTATATGTGTATTGTACTGGGAGTCCCCCACCATGTGGTATAGGTCAGCATACTGCCCGCAGAATTTGCATCTCCCCGTAAATGTAGGATCCACGCGTGTTTGTATGACGGGATTCAAGAAAGACCCCGTTCGGAGCCGTCTAAGCTGGCACGCCTCGGTTCTGACGAGGCCCTTGGCGGGTCTCGGGAGTGCCCTCCTAGAGATGCATACATTGTTTGTAATATCCCCGTAAGTGTCAACTACGGGAGGATGTGAGGCTGAACGAAATTTGCCCTAAGTAAGCAGGTACACAGGCTTCACTACGCGTTTGAACTTGCAGCGTTGAACTGGCGCCAATCATTAAGCGCTCACAGGAACGGGTTCTTGAATCCCAGCCACGACATTTAAGCGGGTTCTTTCACACGCGGATAAAAATCCCCGCGCGGGAAATTGTTCCGCGGTGCCTTTGTGAATGGCGTGTTGCATTGTTTTCAATACGTAAATCATGTTTCTCAAGGCCACCTCTAACAGTCCTGTCTAAAGGCGCAGACAAGAATGAGGTCTAGCAGTCCTCGCTGTAAGTGCGAGAAGGGCACTAGTAAGCACACTAACAATAGAAAGCCCCGACACCGCATGTAAGAGAATGCGTGAGAAAAAAATCGGCAGCCAATGCCTTATCAAACAGCGTTGAGGTGCTAAAGAACCGTCTGCTTTGCACGGCTTAGCCCGCAGTGACATCTGTTGTGTGCAAGTGCATTGCCGGTTTTCTTACCAAAAATCAAGAAAAGCTCTAGGTTGCACCTGCCCTCGCGCACCCATAGAAGTCTGTTCTCGTAAACATACTTGTCTCTGCTCTTCCTTCTCTTTCCTGATAATTTCTGTAGTGCACCGGGTTGCACACAGTCAGGCACTTATCGCGCCTTTCCGTTCCTCATAGCCTCCTCCTCCTCCTCTTCTCTGGTGGTGTGGGTGTCGGCACTGAGGGATCGCTGAGTGCAACCGCAGGCATTCATCAGCACCCTTGCTTCACAAGTCCTTCCCACAACTTCGCCTTCGCACCGAGGGATTCACAGACATCCCCTTGAAGTGTAGGAGTTAACAATGGCTCACGACGACCAGGCACTGTCAGTGACGACTGGGGAGAAAGCTTATCCTGATGCTTTTTTTTAGCAACGTTGCGAGTAACAAGCAACGCCTGAGTAGCCTAGCTCTACCGGCATAGTAAAATAGAGGGCCTCATAGAGAAGAGCACTTTATGCAAGTTTTCCTATAAACGTAATGTTTTGTGGATCCTTCATCATTAACTGCTCTGCCTGTGTAAGTCATCGGTGTCAATCACTTCTTGGGTTTGGGATGAAAGCGAAGTTAGACATTTCGCACGGAGGCGTTGCTGTAAGTCTGCATTGCTCAGAGGATGAATGGCTGAACGTACTTCATCAGTAATTTTTGTCGGTCCTGCGAATTAACTTCTGTGAAGTAGCGTGTAGTGTCCATGGAATTTCATGGTTTAAATAGCTTGGTACCATGATCAGCAGCCAGTTCTATTGCGTTCGGTGCATCCGAAAGAGCAAGCACAGCTTATCACTCTGTGATGCAAAAGGCAGTCACCAAACCTCTTATGCACGACTCAAGAGCTCAGTGGCAGAGGATCATCCAAGAAGGCACTCCAACTAGTGGCGGCGGACTATACTTATGGCATCGTCGACGACAGCAGTGCATTTTCGAGCCAATTTCTATGCCAGGTTGGCAAGTACAAGGCTGTTGAAAGTGCCGCCGTGACGTTGCCGAGCAGTTTAATGAAGAGCTTCCATTCAGGAGCATAGGCTTCGTAGTTTCTTTTTTAGTTATATGCGACCACTTGAACCATAGTGACATTTGCATATGAAAGAGTGCGTACAAGTTGGATTCTTAGCTGACGGCGCGATGTTGGTGGTGGATCCTATTCGCGCGGCTGCAGTCCCTTCCTCGCTGGACGCAGCGCCCCGTGGAGGGACAGGCGACGCCGGGGACTCGACGTCCGCGGGCAATTGTTGTGCCGGCCGACTGTCGCTGGGCGCCAGGTTGGCGTTCGCATCGCTGGTAGAGCCATCGGAACGCCTACGCGGCAATGCATGCCCCTCGTTCCAGGGGAGCTCATGAGCCTCGAATGTCATCATCGACTGCAGAGAAAGCAGCGACAAAGTGAAAACAATTAGCAGGTTCATGTCTATGGATAAAAAAAGGAGCGTACTCAAATTAGAGTACCGTTACGCAGCTTCTACATTATTTGAAAATATCTGTTGGGATGAGGCTCTTTCAGTAAAGGTGAAGGTTGGGCTAGATCTGTGGTGGTGAAGCATAAGAGTTAATGGAGAATACCTAGGTAAATTGCGATTCGCTGATGACATTGCCTTGCTAAGTCCCTCAGGAGATGAGCTGCAAAGCATGATCAATGAATTAGGCAGATCAGAAAGTCATGTGTTAAAATTAACATGCACATGACCAAAGTAATGTTCAAGAGTGTCGCAAGGTAAGAGCAGTTCGTATTTAATACTAAGGTGCTGGAAATGGTAAGGGAATAAATGTACTTAGAGCAGGTAGTGACTACCGCTCCAGATCGTGATAGGTAAATAACTAGAAGAATCAGATTAGGGTGGAGCACATATGGTAGGCTCTCTCAGATCATGAATGGCAGCTTACCAATATCCCACCAATATCCTGTACTTAACCGCTGTATCTTCCCGGTTGTCACCGACGGGGCAGAAACGTCAAGGATAACGAAAAAGGTTAAGCTTACGTTAGGGGCAACGCACAGAGTTATGGAAAGAAAAATGACAGGTGTAACGTGAAGAGACCGCAAGCGGGCAGAGTGGGTGAGGAAACAAAACACGGATTAATGACATCCTAGTCGAAATCAAGAGGAAGAATTAGGCTTGTGCAGGGCATGTAATGCGGAGACAAGGCAACCGCTGGTCCCTAAGGGTAACGGAGTGGATTCCAAGAGAAGACAAGCGTAGCAGGGGTCACGATAAAGTTAGATGGGTGGGTGAGATTAAGACGTTTGCGGGGATACAGTGGCTGGAGTTGGCAAAGTACAGGGTTAATTGGAGAAGCATGGGAGAGGCCTTAGGCTGCTGCTGCTGCTGCTTATGAGGATGCTGATTATGTGGTGGAGGTTTTTATGTTTTCCCTATTCAGCCTCACGTGAGTGCAACGCTTTTAAATGCGCCATTGGCCTGACCGGTATTAAAATGGCACGGCGTTTGACAACTCATTCAATTTATAGTATGCGGGATTGTATGAGCTACACGCGCACAGATGGTCCACACAAGTGAACACGCCTTCATTAAAAATAGAATAAACAGAAACAGCCGCTTCCGTGCCCCACAGGCTCGTCGTGCGATATTAAGACGAGCAAGTTTACTCTCTGAGCATCACAAAATTTTATGAAACGCAAAAATCCAAGTCTTAAAAAATCGAGGATGCACTGTGGAGGAACAACATTGGTCCATATCAGATGTCGTTTGGATCTTTTTACTTTTGCGACGGTTTTCGGCGTTTACGTCATTCTAGACCGCAACATTCCCCTTCGTATCAAGCTAAAGAATTCTTAGAACTATGCACCATGTTTTCGCTAACTCAGTTAGTAACAAAAGCCACAAGGACAGTAAATAACGCTTCGAACACTCTTGATCTAATTCTAGCAACTAATCCAGAGTTAGCTACTGATATAACATATCTTCCAGGCATCAGTGATCACGTTCTGGTCAATTTTTGCATTAATATACCGCGTCCAAAACCGAGCAAATTAAAAAAAAATCATTCTAGATTACAAACGCGCCAACTTTGCCGCTATTAACAATGAACTGGGCATATTTGTTGATTGCTTTATTGCTAACTCTGACAACTACTCTGTCGAAGAAAACTGGATATCATTCAAAACGAAGGTTCACGAACTAACTCATAAGTAAATCCCTAAGCGCATCGTCACCTCTAATCCACAAGCACCTTGGCACAACTCTCACATCAAACGATTATCTAACAAAAAGAAACGTTTATACCGCCGCGCGAATCTTTCACTATCTAACGCGCGATGGGTGAAGTACAAGTCTGCTTCCGACGCTTAGGTCAACGCGATTAAACGAACAAAAAATACCTTTTTGTCTGCCACATTACCAACTATTTTGAAAACGAGTGTTAAGAAATTCTGGCGCGTTATACACCCTGAGAACGACCCATTAATAAGACTACAAGATTCCTCCGGTAACCTTATCCCCAGTGATCTTTGTGCTTCCGTGCTGAATAACACATTCGTTGAAAGCTTTTCCTCCATTTCAAGTGTTAATCTGCCTCACATACAGCAGCACAGGTTCCCGACAATGTCACCTATAACTATCGATCCACCTGGCATAGCCAAATTGATTGAATCTTTGAAAAATAATTCTTCACCTGGTTGTGATGCGATTAGCGCTAAATTTCTAAAAAAGAGTTGTGCTTATAGTTCAGTTATACTAACCAAACTTTTTCAACAGTCACTCGACGCAGCAAGCCTTCCTAACGACTGGAAAATTGGGAAGGTGGTTCCACTTCACAAGTCCGGTGGTAAGCACTTCCCTCAAAACTGTCGTCCCATTTCGCTCACTAGCACATGCTGCAAATTACTAGAACATATTTTCAAACATGTCGTTACCTTTCTCGATGAGAATTCATTTTTCACACCTGCGCAACATGGTTTTCGTCAAACATACTCGTGTGAAACTCAATTACTTGCCTTTACTTTTAAGCTATACCGCATACTTTGATAAAGTATGTCATGAATTGCTGCTACATAAATTGAGCCATCTTAATCTCAATCCTAACGTCTTCGACTGGATTAAATCTTTCCTTCTTAACCATTGGCAATTTGTGCATGCTAATAACACTAATTCACCGATTGCTAACGTGCTATCTGGTGTTCCACAGGGATCGGTCCTTGGACCACTCCTATTCTTAATCTATATTAATGATCTTCCTTCTGCCATATCTTCCAACATTCACCTTTTCGCTGACGATTGTGGAATATTTCGGGAAATAAATAACGTTAACGATACTGACACTCCCCAGTCAGACCTCAATTTGGTGTCAGACTGGTGCACTACATGGAATATGGAATTAAACATTAATAAATATAAAGCTTTGCGTGTTTCCCGTGCACCTAACGCTCTTCCTTCATATTATCTTAACGGCACTCCTCTTGATTGGGTAAAAACATAGAAGTACCTAGGTATTCATATCACTCAAAATTTAACATGGTCTATTCATATCGACTAAGTTATTAATAACGCTAACCGCATGTTAGGGTACTTACGTCACAATTTCTCAGCCGCTCCCTCATCTCTTAAGCTTATACTCTATAAAACCCTAATACGTCCTAAACTAGAATACGCAGCATCAATATGGGACCCTACACATGATAACCTTGTACATTCCTTGGAACTAGTCCAAAATAATTCCGTTCGCTTCATTCTTTCAAATTAGAAGCGTACGGCAAGCATCACAGCCATGAAATCTAACGTGTCACTCCCACCGTTACAATCTCGCCGTAAAATTGGTCGCCTAACACTATTTCACAAGCTATATCATCACGTTACGCTTCACGACTATTTCATATCACCCCCAGAATACATTTCACTTCGCATCGATCACCGCCACAAGGTTGGCATCCCAACATGCCACACCAAATCTTCTTTTCAGTCATATCTTCCTCGCACATTTGTGGAATGGAACTGCCTTCCCCCCGATATTGCAGCCATTGCAGATAAGAAAACCTTTCACGACGCAATAGCTAACATTGTTTATTCTGAAAGAAGTTGATCATGTGTTATATCTGTTGTCACTGTGTTATGTACATTGATTTTATGTTATTTACGCTTTGTGAATGTTGTTTGTTTTAAAATGAAGAAAATTTATTTTGTACTACCTGTTTTCACTGTATTATATTCATTGTTCTTTATCCTAATCAACCCACTCCCCTCTGTAATGCCTTTGGCCCTGAGGGTACAATAAATAAATAAATAAATAAAATTAGCAAAGCAACATAGCTCTATAATGAAGACGGTAACTTTATGGACGGTACGAAAAGCTACAGGCCCTGTTCGATGCCATAGTAATCTCGTCAATAATTGCCAATAACATCTTGTCAACAACTACACTGCGAGAGCATCTGCAATGTAGAAAAGACACGTGATAATCTTGCGATTCACTGTTGCGACCATGACCTCGAGGACGAAGGGCACTGTATTTCCTGATTTCGTGAGAGGTATAATTACTCGCAGCCATCGTATGCAGATCAGGAGAGATGCTCGAGGCGCTGGAGATAGATAGGACGGGCAGTGACTGCCTAAGCTTTTTGCGTTTTGCTTCCTGTCATGTTCCGATACATTTTAATCAATGTTTCGAATAAAATTCAGTTGTAAGTTAGCCCTTGTCTTTTTCTTTTCCCGTCTTCGTGTTCGTCGTCTTCTGCGCGCCTTGTTTGTCAAAAATCCAACTTTCCCTTTGTTATGTCGCCTGTCGCCGCCTCCATGCCAGAACAACGCCCCTTCAAGCTCAGTCTTCACCGGTTCTTCTGCCTGCAGCGAAGGGCCTATTTAACCTCGGCCAATAAGTATTCCACTTTTCATGATAAAGACGAGTCATCTGGTAAAATATTGCCTTACACCCTGAGGCTCCGCGCCGACCCTGGGATGAAATTTAAGCATCGAGAGGCTAGAAAAAATTCTGCCTTTTACTATGAAATTTTATCCGTGGAATGACTCGAATCATGTACTTCTCATGGTCACGTATAGCGCTCGCATGTCAAGCATTGCTGGGTATCAAAACGTGGCGTCATATGTTAAGTCGTCAAACTACACCGTCTATTTTAGAGCTGCTATCTGAAATTTCACATGATGGGAAATGGAGTGTCACGTGATTATGCTCCAACGTGATGGTTACAATGGCTAACTCATGCTCACTCCAGCAAAATCTGACCCATAAATTGCTTTCTCCGCTCACACCAAATATTTCCAATGGTGATAGAAAATGAGAGATGTATCGAACGTCCGAAATTCCCGCTGTGACCTTGGAGAGTTCAGCGCCTCGGGGCATGTTGTGGCAACTAGGTACACACAGAGTAGGCACACCGTATTTTAGGACACAAGTTTGCGAGTTGCATCGCTCTTGTAAGAAGGGAGCCTGCGAATCTTTTTAGACCGCGGCCTGTCCACTTGGCCTTTCCCTCTGCGGTATGGGGGCCGGAATAAAGCTCTGTGCACAGGCCATTTGTGCACAGTCACTTGTGGACAATGCACACTTGTCTTGTTGCAAACACGATATTACACATCTCCACTTCGCAGACACTGTTTTCAGTCCATGAAGTAAATATTGCGTGATTATAAAAATTGATGTTTATCTCAGACGAATACAAAAAAAAAACAACTCATTTCCTAAAAAGCTTTCTCATCATGCATGCGAGACCGGATGAAGAAAACATTATCTTTGTTATCCACATCTAAGTGAGAGAGAAAGGTCACAAGACAAAAATAAATGGGCAAAAGTCCCAACTTACGTAGAATGTGCACGGTACAAAAATTGTCCCAGTACGCCAATGGTGACGCCAATAAATAACATCTTAGAAAAAGCTCCCTCTGGTCGTATCGTACGTGCTTCCAATGGAGCCATTTAGAGTAGCATTCCTTCTGGCACGCTGCGAGGGCTCTGTGGTAATTGCGTTCGGCTCCTGGCTCAGAATACGCGGGTTCGATCCCGGCAACAGCAAATGAATTTCGATGGAGGCGAAATTTCAGACGTATAGGAAATGTGCGATGCCAGTTAATGTTAAAGAAGCCTAGGTAGTCGAAACTTCGGACCCCTTCACTACGGCTTCCCTTATAGCCTGAGTCACTATGGAGCATTGTCCCCCCATAAACCATAAACCTTCCTATCAGAAAACGACAGTCTAGCCATCCCAAAATGATGTCCTCGGGATCCCATTTCCGTCCTGCTCTCCACCGGACCGAAATGCACACCTGCAAGTTGTCGTTCATGAAGTCGAAGACGAGTCGCCTGACCAGCGCCAGCACGAGCAGCACGGCGAGCGTGTCGTGGACCAGCAGTGGCACGACCACGGCCGTCGACAGGCACACCAGCGCCACGTTGCGGAGCCGAGTGCCGAACTCCTGCAGCAGGAACAGCGAGAGGCGCTGCAGGACGCTGGTGGAGCCCAGCACACGCACCATCATCACGTCCACCAGCACGACCAGCAGGCTGCCCTGCACAGCAGAACAGCTGGTTGCAGGTCCCGAACCAAGGCTTGCGGGATGCGTGCCGGTGTTCTGAAGCGCCGAGCCACAACAGACCACCACAGCGGGTGCCATATATTTCATGGTGATCGGACACATGTCTGCAGCTACACACCAGTATAACTTATCTTTGCTATGAGACATTCGAACGTGCGCTATACCCTGACGTGGTATAACACTTACACAAGGACAACTTTATTACCTGTTCAGCACAGCTTTGGCGCCACTTTATCGTGTTTTATTGCAGTTACCGAATTTACAATTGGTATTTCAGGGAGTTAGGAACAGGTTCGGATAGTAGTAAAGAAATATAAGCACGCTTCCTGGACTCGCTGAAGGCATTTGACCCTGTTCCTTCAATCGCAGCAAAGCACAGCTGATTGCTATGAGGGATTTCCTTTAGGCGCCCCGTTATGTTTCCTGGGGGGGTGGCAGCAGAGAAAATAACTCATCCAGCTCAGACTTCTTGTCTTTGAATATTCGTTTTTGCTTTCGCAATTCGTGACTTTTTGAGAGGTTGCTGCGGCGCCTGAATTCTAAAGTATTATTGAAACTATTTTTGACTCATGTCTTATCGTGAAAAGACTGACGCCGCCATTCTTTTTTATTGTTGTTCGCTATTGGAATCACTAATAACTGTTCATGTAAGTAACCAGTAATATGACAAGTGATACACGACATTTTTGCGTTAGATATTTCTTAACAACTTTATTAGAGAACCTATAATTGACAAAGGCATTTCTCACGAACTTCCATCAACTTTTCCTCAACACTAGCTCCAGACGATCTACAGAGCTTTGCAATTCCTCCCAGGAGAGCGATGAGGCATTCTCCGTCGGTGATTCGGGCCGCCGCGTACCGTCAGCTCGGCGTCGGTGCTCGGGGTGGCCTCCAGGTCGGAGAAGACGAAGAGCGGCAGGAGGGCCATGATGGGCGGCGGCAGCGCCTCCGTCAGCTGCACGATGGACACTGTCGCCAGGCAGAAGCAGCAGCGGGACTCCTGCAGTAGCCACCGAGTGTGCGGCAGAGTTCCGTGTGTGTTTTAGTGCCTCTTGTCGAATCAATGAAAAGAAACTGCCGCATTGCCCTTACGACGTATCAGTGCTAAGCAAAAATCATCCCATCGCTTGTGACTATAGATATGCACATTACCGAGTCAGGGCCATATTATTCCATACCACGTGTGCCTGTCTACCTAACAAGGCAGTGCCTTCGCACCAAAATCCAAGATGGAGCTTTGGCATCAGATCTTGTCCAGCATGGTCCAGCAGGACCAGTTCGCCTTTATAGAACAAGTCTGCGTGGAGACTGTCTAAATGGACGCCCTGGACTAGACGAAAGAAGTCCGGAAATACCTATACTGCAACCACCCAGAAAGCTTTGGGAATGTTGGTTATTCTTCTTTTGCAATATGTTGGTTGGTTTGGTTGGTTTATGGGGTTTCACGTCCTAAAGCGACTAAGGCTACGAGAGACGCCGTAGTGGAGGACTCCGGAAATTTCTACCACCTGGGGTGCTTTAACGTGCACTATGTATTCGTCAGCAGTTCAAATGTGCCAATAGTGCTAGCATGACACGAGCTAAGATTTTTGAATATAGCACATTTGTACTGCCGGAAGAAGTGCCTTTGAAATGAGCCGTGGTAAAGCCATCGATAAGGTGCCGCCAGTTCAAGGTCTGGACGAAGATGTCGTTGTTGTTAACTTATTGTTTATCCGGTTATTCACCGTGAAATAGAACTGGGAGTCTTCCCCAACCATTATTTTAACAACATCAATGCAAGTATGTTTTCTGAGTGTCTTAATCTGCCCCTTTCAAAAGTATGTACTTATAAAAAATACACAAAAATTTCACCGGTATAAGGTCACGGAATTCCTTTCATACCAAATTAAATCACTCCGCAACAGTTTCATTTTTCTAACCGTAATAAAAACATTAGGCTTCGCAAATCATGATTTAATTTTTGCTTATCATGATGTTAAGTTTGTTATTCTTCGCCATTGTTACACTCCAGGCATAACGCTTTTTGCGGTGCTTTGCACATAAGATAACTTGCAGTTCTTTACTAACGATATTGTTGTTACTGGGGCCCATGCAGATTCCTGTGACAGTACCTAGTGAACACTTCCTTTGTACTTGTTTAGAAAATGTCACATTGCATTACGAGGTCCCCCTGACGGTTTTTTAACCACGGGACCACCTACAGTACTAATTTCTTGGACTTGTTTGATTGTATTATTAATGCACAATAAACTTCAAATTGTACTTGAGACGCAGCTTGCCGGGCTCGCTTGTTGCCGACTAAGAAGCCTAGGAAGCGCCAGTAACCAAATCGCGATTCCGATGCGCAGGCCTCATCAGCAGGGGTGGTTCTTGCTAAGACTACGCTACTTGGTTTCCCCTTCCTCTCAGCGGCGAATGGTATAGTCCAAGGGAGGCGAAAAATGATATTGAACTCAAGAATAATGCTATTGGAGATATGAAATGGGCGTACGGACGTATGGAACACGAAAGAAAATTCGCCGAGATGAAAAGCCGTTTGGTGTACCGTACAGGGCGATATCACTATTTATGTGACAAAAAAAAAATGATCAGTCCTGGTTGTGGAACCGTGCGGGTTGATTTTTTTTTCTTGCTACGGTCAGTAGTATCATCATCATCAGCCTACCCCTGCCCACTGAAGGCAAAGGCCTCCCCCATATCTCTGCAATTAACACTGTTTTCTGCCGGGCGCGGCCAACGTATGCCCGCAATCTCCTCAATTTGATCCTCCCACCTAACTTCCTGCCGCCCTCTAGAAAACTTGCCTTCTCTTGGAATCCAGACGCTCAAGCTGGGCGGTCGTGACCTTGAGGTTTCGGCGTACGTGGCGGCGCCGGAGAACTCTGTGCGCGGAGTAATTTACAATGCGTACAACGGATGCCCACTGGCAGAAGTTCGCGCAGGATTCTTGAAGAGGAATGAAGACATGGATATTTTGGATGCCAGACCTTTGGGCAAGTCAAAGGCGATTCAGATCACGTTCGCGGGGAAGCGCGTTCCGCGGCAAGTCATCTATTGGAACTGTCAGTACGCTGTGATCCCATATAGAGAGTTAGTCGAGACCTGCTATAACTGCAGACGAGTGGGACATCGGGCGGACGTTTGCTATCGTCCGGAGACTAATCTGTGTCGCCGCTGCGGGAAAGAACATCCTGCACCACCGGAGGGAGAGTCGCTGCCCTGCACGCCGTGTGCCATGGGGCGCACAGCACGGGAAGCCGGAACTGCAAGTTTCGCCTAGCCCGTCAGCAGCCGACGGGTCTGCAGCAGAACAACGAGGACAAGAGCCAAACTGGCAAGGAGGAGCGGCGTTCGAGGCCCAGGAAGCGGTCATCTAGCGGTGCGAGAGGCGATAGCAAGAGCAGGGACCGGTCAGCTTCCTTCCCGCCACTGCCCGGACCCGAGCCTGGCAAAGGAGGAGGGCAAGGTTCCGGTCATGGAAGAAACCCAAGTGCCACGAGGAAAAACGTGAGCTGGCCCAACGCGGGCTCCTGAAATGAGACTGCTCGAGAGAAGGAGCTACAAAGGCAGGTGCTGCAGCAAGCCGAAACTATCAAAAAGATGGAAGCTAGGATAGTAGAGATGGAACGCGCGCTTAAAACCGGCAGAGTAGAAAGGGTCCAGACGCTGTTGGCCCAGGCCCCACAGCAAGCGGCGCTTGTGAACGCTTCTCGCGTGGACGATAACACAGCTATGGAAGTGGAGAAAGTGGAGAATCGGTGGACGGTCAAAAGGCCACCTCCGGCAGATGAGGGAGCTCATGCAAAGAGAGGAGCAGAAACTTCGGCGGCGGACACTCCGCAGTCAGTAGTTAAAGTCACTTGTCTTAGGAGCGACATGCTTACCCTTGCGGAGAGAGTAGGAAAACTGGAAGAAAGACAGGATAGGTTGGAAGGTCGGGTCGACAGGATCGAAGCTAGACTAGGCAACATTGAGGATCCTCTTGACGCCTTCACCAATGACATGCGGGGTTTCCAGACCCAGGTAATGGACATGTTTAAACAGCTAAATGCTATGCTATAGAGGTTAGATTGCCTCCCGTAGTCGGCCAAGAGCCGATGTTAGTGAACCTAGGGCCTCACCATTGCCCCTGGCCAGCAAATTGAGGTTTGGCAGTGGAACTGCAAGGGCTTCCGTCGTCAGAAGTACATGAAGCTGGGCGTATTGGTGTATATTCGTTGGCTTCCGTCGCAAGCGGGGGAACCTGCAGTTGCACATACAAAATCGGGATAGTAAGCCGGACATTATAGCTTTGCAGGAGGCTAGCGGCTCGGTGAAATTACCGGGATTTAAGACATTTGCACCACCAGAGATTGATCGAGGGGGCGTATCGAGTGTCTTCACGGCCGTGCTAGTCCATCGCAACACCACAGTGATTCAGCATACCATAGACAGCAGCAGGGAGGACTACGTCCTGCTGGAGATTTTGCCCAAAAGAAAGGACGATAAGAGTCTATTTGTTCTTAATGTATACTCTTCTCCAAAAGATAAGGGGGTGGGCTTGTCAGACCTGCTGATCAAGACGCAACGGCTAGCGGCTAGGTCTCAACTCATCGTAGTGGGAGATTTCAATGCGCCTCATCCGGAGTGGGGCAACATCCGAGCAAGCTCGAAGGGAAATAAGCTTTGGCAGGTTGCCCAGGACCTGCGGTGGACGATCTTGAACAACCCGCTAGATCATACCAGGATAGGCAACAGTGTGAGCATAGACACCTCTCCAGACCTCACATTTGTGAATGGTATCAGGGATGCAAAGTGGGCAGACACGGGACAGCCACTGGGAAGTGATCACTATATCCTTTCCACGATATGTAGTGCTGCTAAGCACAAAGACACGGTGAAAGGAACTCGAGTGACGGACTGGGACCGATTTCGGAAATACAGGTATGACATAGTGAACGGGGAAATCGAGGACTTAGGAGCCTGGATTGACACACTCAAGCAGGCCGTGAAGAGTACCACAGAAGAGGTTCCGACGGAGGAGGAGGGCTTTACGGCTGACTCTAGATTGTTACACATGTGGGGAGCACATGCGAGTCTCCTTCAGAGGTGGAGGAAACAAAGGCATAATGGTGTCCTCTGTAGGAAGATGGCCAAGCTAGAACGATAAATCGAAACCTACACATTGGAGTTGCAGTGCAAACAGTGGGGGCAGATTTGTGACCGGATGAATGGGCAATTCGGATGCAAAAAAAAAAAACATGGCAGTTGTTGAGGCACCTTTTAGACCCGGCGGCAACCAAATCTGCGAAGAAGGGGCAAATGGCTAGATTAGTGCATCGGTATCAAGGCACGACTGGGGAATTTATAAATAAACTCCGAAGTCGTTACATAAACAGAGAGGCAGGCGGTTGCTTGCCGGATTACTCGGGGGAGGAAAACCTTGAATTAGATGCAGACTTTACGGTGGCGGAGGTGGAGTTTGCAATGGGCCAGCTTCGTACCACGTCAGCAGCGGGTCTGGACGGGGTTACTAATAAAATGCTGAAGAACCTGGATTTCAAGTCAGTGGGGGCACTCACGAATTTGATGAATAAATATTGGGCGGCCAGGGAGATTCTGCCAGAGTGGGAGCATGCTAGGATTACATTTATTCCTAAAGCAGGGAAGAAACTCTGCATTCAGAATCTGCGTCCCATCTCGCTAACGTCGTGCTTGGCCAAATTGAACAGGCTTCAGGGTTATGTAGAGGACAATGAGTTGTTACCTGAAACAATGATTGGCTTCAGGGCTAATTTATCAACGCAGGACGTCATGTTATCGCTCAAAAAAGACGTGGTTGATCCTGGGTACGACACGGGCACCAAGGCTATCTTGGGGCTCGACCTCACTAAGGCCTTTGACAATGTTACCCATGAGGCAATATTCAGGAACCTATCGGACATAACATCGAGGGGTAGAACCTTCCGGTACCTCAGATCGTTTCTGGAGGGTAGGACTGCGGAGATTTTAGTCGGAGAAATGAAATCGGATCCCTTCCCATTGGGGGGCAGGGGGACATCGCAAGGGTCGGTATTATTGCCCTTCCTATTTAATCTCGCTTTGATCAAGATACCACCCAGGCTGCAAGAGATATCGGGATTTAAACATACATTTTATGCGGATGACATTACTCTATGGGTAACAAGAGGCAGTGACGCACAATTGGAAGAAACTCGACAACAGGCGGTGGATATTGGGGAGGAGCTAGCAGGGGAAGCAGGACTCTCGTGCTCTCAGCCAAAGTCCGAGCTTTTTGTGCTGAGGGTTAAACCAAGAGGGATACATGCGAGGCACTATATGCCGCCACCCGGGAAGGTCCACGAGAGATGGACTGGTATCCTTTCATGACATTACTAATCATTTCAGACTTGAGCGGAGGATTTACCCACTCCCGGACAAGCAATTGGTGAAGGCGCAGGAATGCGTCTGGCGACGATTGCAGAGTAGATGTTTCTTCAACCCATACGTGTTGAGCAAAATCTACCCGGACATTCAGCCGGAGTGCAAATGGTGTCACGAGTGGGCAACCTATGACCACATATTATGGAGCTGTAGCATAACACAGCCACCGGCGGACATTATGCGTGATCCTTCCCTCGAGCAGTGGGAGGCCGTGTTGGCCAGCTCAGACCCGGTCGTCCAGACCAGGGCCGTGGAGTGGGCCACCCAGGTCGCCGTCAGCCATGAGTTGATGGCCATCTAACACGGAATCGTCCACACATGCTCTATGACGAAAACAAAGTTTTTCCATCCATCCATCCATCCACTCCGTTACGCTTAAGGACCAGCAGTTATCTTGCCTTCGCTTTACATGCCCGCCCAAGCCAATTTCTTCATCTCGATTTCGACTAAGATGTAATCAACCTACGTTTGTTTCCTTAATACTCTGTCCCTTCCCGTTCTCTTAACGTTAAATCTATCATTATTCGTTGCATAGCTCGCTGCGTTGTCCTTAACTTAGGCTGCACGCCTTTTGGCTAGCCACCACGTTTCTGCCCCATAGGAGACTACCTGTAACATACAGCTGGCAGGGTCTGTATAGGTCTCTGCCCCATAGGAGACTACCTGTAACATACAGCTGGCAGGGTCTGTATAGGTGTCACGAAAACCGGCGCACATTTGGAGAGGAGGTGTGACGCGAAAGGAATCTCCTCCGCGTGGGCCGCAGAAGATTTGTGAAGCTTGAAGAAACGATCCCCTATTATCCACGTAGAGTGCATAGCCTCGCCCGCTCTGGGTAATGCATCTCTCCACTCCCTGAGGAGGCGACAGCCCCGAGTGGGGAAGAAGGAAACTTGAAGCTTCTGTAACCATCTCCACGCTTGTCAAATGGCGATCCGTTGGAGGGTGACAGAACACTGTACTGTTGATGTTAGGTGTATGAGCGTGACTGCCTTGGCTCGATGCGACGAACAAACGCGGTGGCGCCTATAAATGAAGCACGTTTAGCGGCGTCGGTCAGCTCACGCCGCAGTTGTAGCTTCGAAGAAGCGCTGGCGCATGGCACCCGGCCGAAGTGTAAGAATATGTTTATGTGTCGACCGACCGCCCGACGGCACGACCCGACCATTTTCGCCTTTCCTAGAGCTTCTTTCGAACGCGGACAGATGGCTCCACCCAATATAGACTTGTCAAGTCACCCAGATCCTGCGCTCATACTGCACGCGTTTCTGTATCAATCGATGCTTTAGCATGTTCGTGTACTTCTTTAAGTGCGCCAAGGTACACAAGGACTGCAACTGCTGTCAACACCAAGTCATTTAACTATACTTCATTTTCTCTTTGCTTGGATTGCATGAATGGACGGAAAAGCAGCCAAGATGTGATCTTGCGGTGCTTTGGAACTCGTTATCGAAATACATTTATTGCAAGGTTTTTCGTCCTTCCGCAGGACCACTTACACCATTGTTAAGTATACCACCTCTTAAATATGAACTAGTGGCCTCAATGCGCCCTTTCCCGCATTTGGGACCAAGATACTGCACATTCATTCAAACATTGCTTGTGTAGTTCTACTTTTCAGAAATTAGTGAACCAGGTTACTGGTTAACATTACGCACGTATTTTATGGTGTCCGGCGACACCTGCATTAAACCCCAAAGAAACCGTCGACATACTCTTGCCCAGCATTCTTGGGCAAAAGTATTGAATATTGGAATATTATAAGGTGCTGCTAAGGAAACATCGAAGGAAATTGGCCGCTCTTCCGATGCGTAACAAAATCTTTCTTTTTAAGTTTTTCATGACTCGCATCGAATGGTGAAGAGTGCCATGAAAGGCCAATGGGGAACATTTTCGACGACAGCCAAAAAGTAAATAGCAAAATATCGGAAGTCTGCCGATTGAAGATTTGAGGATCTATTGATTGTTTAGTGAAATCTTGCAATACATAAAAATGCGTTCATCACCTTTTTCTTGCCTAAAATACTTATGTTCTGAATTTCTGGGTATTGTAAAAGTTATTAGAGGCTTTCCCGGAAACACCTCATATATACTTTTAGCATTCGCGCTCGATTATTATGACTCACACTGCCGCTTATAAAGGTGTTCTCAAAGCTCTGCTCAATTACCCAGAACGTAGGAAGCAAACGCGGATTTCGAAGCACCGGCGTTCAGGCGGAGTTTAGTGTTACGGATTTTGCTACAGCCTTCTCCGAAAGTGTTCAATGTCACTTCGCCTTTATACCCACCTGGCTTTCCTGGAAGAGCATTGGGGTCAGCAGTAGCGGGCAGGCGACGCCAAGGCATGCCAGGAAGCGGGAATAGTGCCGACCACCGCTGTGCTGCTTGCCAGTCATCCTCCTGCATGCAGATGATTGCAGAGTTTAAGTCCAGATACTTGGACCATGGCGCCTAAACGAGCGGCCTCGGATATTGTTTCTACTCGCAAGAGGAGCCACATGCCAGGATTTTCTGCTTCAACAATCATTACGGCTTTCCATTCCCTTTCGAAGCGGCTGCCCGTGCAACCAATTCCGAAACACTGAGGGGTTGTTTCTGACACGCTTTTCGAGGCCCATGAAACACGCACAGTTCTGAGTTACTGTGCGTTTATTATACTAACTAAAACACGATGAACACCGCTTTCGCTGTTTCAAATTCAATTCACATCTTCCCTTTCTTCGCGAATACTGTGCACATCCTCCCCTTGCAAATGAGCTGCTGAAATTAAAGGACAGAAACCAAGAAAGTGCAAATAAGAGAGATAACTGCAGCCAAAGAAGCACGTTCACAGTACATACACAGACACACGAACGAACTCTGCTGCGCCGCGTACGCGTGCACCGCACAGCCAAACAGAAATTCAGAAATGCACACGAGCGTTTGCGCTCGTGTGTGTGTGCGTGTTTCTTCCTCCCGTCTTGTGTTATTCTGCGCAAAGCTTTCCTGAATATGTGGCTAAACCAACTGGCCTAAAGTTCTGCTCTACCAAACACAAAGTCACGTGTCAAATTCAGAGCTAGAGCTGGTATACACCGTATGACCACTTATCGAGTAGCAAAGAAAAGGTTCTATTTCGACTTATACAAGACATTTGAAACATCGCTTATGCGGTTCCTGTCTTCGTAATGTCAGCATGATTCCCGTGCTGCAGTTCTGTTGCCAGTATACGACCAACTTGACCAAGAGCTTGCTCTTCGGCAACAATGTCCTCGGTAGGGTCGAAGAGAAATGCGACGCCTAATCTGCCAGGGTATCCTCTCGTCATCCGGTGACATGATACCGGCCGATGCTAGACACTATTCTTGGGCACTAATGTCCTTTATTCCGCCAAGACAAATGTAACAAAGCAAGACAGCCCTTCGAAACCAACTATATATTTTGTTTTTCCTCGTTCCATTGTTCCTCTGCATCACTTAACTTGATAATGAGAGCAGAGCCCTCAGCCTAGCATCATCACAAGATGCCCACTAGAGCTCCTAATCCTGACATCATTGCAAATACAGAAAGCTTATGGGCCGCCGAAATTACATGCATGTCAACTGCTCTTTTCTTCCGGCTCGCAACAAACACTGGCAAAGTGCTTACGCAGTTTAAAGCGCGCAGCGAAAGCCTTCACAAGAGAGAGAAGTGATTTTCCTCCTGAAGGCAATTACTCCTCCAGGGTTACATGAAGCATTAAGGGCGCAATTATTCACTAGAAACTTGATGCTACAAAGCCAACACTCAACTTCGAGTTAAGCACAAGGCAACCTCTAAACTGATAATCGGTTTCGTGTGGCGCAGGAAAAAATTGTCAGTAATTAAAAAGCACCATATTGGGCCGCGAAGAATACCAGGCACTCTTCAATCTTAGGCAATGAATGAGCGAATGGTCGCCTCAGGGAGAAACGCGGTTAGACCTAATGGAAGGAACTTCAGCCTGTTCCTGATCTAGGCAGAAACCACTTCGAAATGCCGTGGTTCAGAGGCATAGTGTTTCGAAGCGACTGTGTAGCCCCTTACCTGTGAGGGTGAGCCTCCAGCAGGGTGACGTTGAAGATCCAGAGGGGTAGAGCCGCCGTGGATCCGAGGATATGAAGCGGGCGGGGCCTGTATGTTAAACGCCTTGCAGGTACGGAACAGCTCCTACTTGATGGCAGCCTGCGCGAGCACGAGGAATAGCGCCGCCTCCTTTTCCTTCTTCTTCTTCCTCTTAAGACATGGCACGTACCTACATGGAGGGATTGGCCAAGGTGCAGTGGCAGAAAAAAAGTAAATTTCTATAGGCGATTACGAAAAAATATCAGAGCCAAGCGTGAATTTTGAAAATGTTTCGTGCCTTGCATGCCTTGTCGTCTTCTGTCTCTGCTGGGAATAGATTACAAGCTAGGTTTGAAATATTACTTTACGGGCTTTCTATCTCTGCTTTCTCACAAATGTATTTGCAGAGATTTCACTAGGCAGAAACGGTTGTAAATCTTGACTAACTTACCTGGGTATGCAAAACTGTATTTTCGATCTTTTCCGACTAGCTGGCAGAAGCTAAAAGACTTCTACCGGCTGCCCAGAAATATTCTCAACATTTCTACGACATCCATGAGTTAGTACACTTCTTAATGCAATCAACTCATTGTTAATTGCAATCAACTCATTGTACGAAGAGCCTTGTGCAACGACTTGCAAAGGCATAATCGGGTGTCAAGCCTTTACCACTCGTAATTTTACCGGTGCAGTGTTCCGTAATGCCAGCAATGAACAACCACGCCCGTAACTGGACCCATGGACGCCTGGCGTGTCAGCTGTTCAACATTCAACTTTCTCATTCCTCTTTGGCTTGTTTCTACGCCCAACAGAACTTGTCGACATTGCCAACATTTATTTTTCGGGCACGTGACCACCATCCGACGGGCATTTCTCTGTTAGATTAGGGGTTCACACCTTTCACCCCTCGCCAAAAGGCTCCCTAAAAGCAGAACATGAGCCGTATTTTCTAGAGAGTAATTCATTTTCTGTTAATCTTTGTCCCATTATTTCTCCGTTTCGATAAGGATTTCATTGACCTGCTTTTGTTCACTGACCCACTCTGCAGTCTTCATTCTTCTTAACTTTACACTCATGATTTATCTTCTCATAGCTCACCGCATTGTCCTCAACTTAAGTGAACCTTTTCGCTACCCTCCATGTTTCTGCCTTCTAGGTGAGTACCGGTAAGACACAAGTGTTGTTCACTTTTCTTCTCACAGGTATTGGTAAACTTCCATTCATGATTCAGACGATTAGCCTTACCACTTCTAGCGCCTCGCTACCAATCGTAAAGTGCTGTTCGCTTCGGAGACTGTTGAACATAACTTTCGCATTTTTGCATACTATTTTGAGGTCCACCGCCAAACTATGTATGCCTGCGTCAATGATCATGGTTTGCAGTTCTTCCCATGGGTGACTTAGCAAGGCAAGGTCATCAGCAAATCGCAGATTACTAAGGTATTCTCCATCAACACTTATCCTCAACTGTTCACCTCTGAACACCACCTGTAAACATGCTGAGAAAAGCATTGGCGACGTCGTGCCTCCCTGCCTGAAGCCCTTCCCACTTGGAATTTTATTGCTGACTTTATGGAGGACTGTGGTGACTGTCCGGCCTTGATGAATATTTTCCAGCATTTTAACATCAGGCTAACCTAAACCCCGATTCCCTAATGCCTGCATCACTCCTGAGGTTTCAAATGAGTCAATTGCTTTTTCGTAGCCTACTAGTGTGAAGGCTATATAAAGGGTTTAATTATATTCCGCACATTTCTCTATTCCCTGATTGATAATGTCAATATGGCCTATTGTCGAGTAAGCAGCCTTTACGAAACCCTGTCTGACCACTTGGTTGACTGAAGTCTAAGCTTGTCCTGACTTTTTTAGCGATTAACTTAATAAATTCCTTGAAGGCAGCAGTGAGTAAGGTGGTCGGTCTCTAACTTTTCTTTTGCTTGACGTCTTCTTTTTTATGAATTAAGATCACAAAGCCTTCTTCCAAGCTTCCGGTATGCCCGAGGTCATAAGGCACTGCGTATACAGCGTGGCCGGTTTTTCAAGAAGAAGCTCATCATCATCCGTTAAAAGATCTAAAAGAAGAAATATGTTTTTGAGCGGCATATAATTCGAAGGCCGATGGTTTTTACGATGGTTTTAAGGGCAACGGACTGGATGGATAGCAAGAGAAGGCAAGCGTTGCAGGAGGCGGCAGAAAGTTACGTCCGCTGATGAGAATGAGAGGTTTGAAGTATTAGGGTGGCCACAGTGGGCACACGACAGGTGTATATCTATCCATCCATCCACATACAGATCAGATGGTCGAATCGAGGGGAAGTTACAAACAGCAGTAGATACCATTACTAAGCTAACCTCAAGAATCTGACTAGCGTGCTCGCTAGGCAAATAACAATTACTCGTCATACCCCCAAGCGAAGGACATACCAAACCACGATAGAAATATCAATTTAGGGCTTACAGGACACTTAAGTATGCACCAACCGCACTCTAGGATTGTACCTTCAACAGGATGGAAAAAAATTACCGAAGTCACTTTGGAAATTCTAAAGTGTGCTTGGCGAAAGCCTTGTGGTCAAGACACTGCCGCTTCCTCGAAGGGCTTGGTGCGGAATCACTGGGCCGCTTCGCAGCCATGCGTCTCCCTCACTCGACTGCAACGAGACGTCTGGCGAAGGAGCGGTGGTGCAGCTGCCAGCGCCGACAAGCACGCTGGTTCTACCGCTACTGCGTGACGTCACGGTTGCTATGCACAGCTGAAACCCTCGCCTGCACGCCGGTTGCTGAGGACAGGAGGAGGTTGCGCTGCTGCGCGGAGGAGAGGCCAAAATTAGCACAATTCCAGAAGCGTGGCATCTCTGCTGACAACCTTCTGTCCTCAACAATGAGGCATTAAAAGCTTTCGCCTTTAAAACGGACACAGTAAACCGACACAAAAAGGCCATAGCAGCCACCGTGCAACTCACATAAAGGGTGAAGGACGCGCACGTGGGCTGAGAGAGGCGGACACTCATCGCGTAGTGCATGCCTGTACCCTCAGCTGAATTCCTTATGCTACGCCATACCTCTAACGAGGCCGGGATTGGAAAAAGGTGGCGATAATTGACAATACCTAATTTGCGATTCATGACATTGTCTTGCTAAGCCACTCAAGAGATGAGCTGCGAAGAATGATCAGTGCGTTGGACAGGCAGAGCAGAAAGATGGGTCTAAGAATTAACATACTGGAAGCCAATGTAGTGCTCACCAGTCTCGCAAAGGAACAGCAGTTCAAAATTGGTACCGAGGTGCTGGAAGTGCTAAACGAGTACGTCTGCTTAGAGGAGGTAGTGACTACTGACCCGGAACATGAGAGGGAAATAGCTGGAAGAATAATAACGGAGTGGAGCGCATATGGGAGGTTCTCTCAGATCATGAATAACAGTTTATGAAAGTCCCTGAAGAGAAAAGTATACAACAGCTGTATCTTACCGGTACTAACCTATGGGGTAGAAGCGTGGAGGCTAACAAAGGGTTAAGGTTATGTTAAAGACAACGCAGCGAGCTAAGCAGAGAAAGTTAATAGGTGTAACTTTATGAGACCGTAAGCGGGCAAGGTGGGTGAGGGAACAAACGGGGGTTAATTACAATCTAGTCGAAATGAAGAGGAAGAAAGGGCTTGGGCAGGGCATGTTATGCGGAGGGAATATAACCGCTTGTCCTTAAACAGACACCGAGCAGAAATTGAAGTTTGCTTGCAGAGATAGAATACCAGCTCCTAAACACAAAAACACCACTCTTTCAGAAAACAAAGCTCTCGTAGGTGGGAAAGAGCAAGAATTAAAGTTCTGGTATCGCCTCCGCACGGCAATCTCGCAAGTACTAGCATGATGATGAAATAGGAGAAAACACACTATAGATCTCTGTCGCTGACAAACGTGCATGAAGGCAACGTGTTTGATCGATATTGAACTATATAAATTTTGTTGTGAAACCCTTAGTGCACATCACACGAGCAATACAGAAAAAAGACAACCTGAGCGTTCGAAGTCAAAGAAAACCTGAGATTGGCTGCGCAACAGGCAGCCAGCTGAATTTCGTTAAGTTTTGGGGTGCTTCACGCCTGTGCGTTCTGCGTGCCCTCATGTTTCGATATGCGCCTCGATTTACAAGGGCAGAGCAGCGGAGGACCCCATAGTGCCTCTCTAATTGGTCCTCTGCTGAAATTCTCGCAACGACACGCAATTGCGATAAGGAGAAAGAGCTGTGTATGGCCAATGTTGAACGCGCCTCCACATCCTGAAACGCACCGCTCGGCGTGTTCCTTTCGTCAACGTACCATGACGATGGGCAGCATAACCAGCCCTACGAGGACTATTATTACAGAATTTGAATAGGCCTGCACGTACCAGTCGCTACGCATCAGATGTAATGGTGGCTGGGCGGTGACAGTGACGCTACCGACTCCTCGGAGTTAGCAATTCTTTCCCACACCCGCTTCCTGGACCACTCAAAAGCAGGGTACACTGCGTGGGGCTAAGGTCGCTGAATGCAGGCCGCAGTTTGCGAGAACATAGTTGTCGGAATCAGAAACGGGATCCCCCGCAACGTTGTTGGAAACGTAAACGGCCGATTGAGGCCTTGAACATCCGGCGGGCCGCAGTATTCACTTATCCTGCTCTTTGGAGGCAGCGCAACCCTCGGGTCCAGTACTGACGAAGTTCCGGCTTTCGGCTTCCGCCACTTGACGCAATTTTACACTAATGCGTCATCATAGAGTCCCGAGTTCGTATTGTAGCGGCGGGAGGAAGTTTTCAACTTCAAATCCAAATCTCTTAGCAATCAATGCACCTTTTCGCTGCAGGGCTAGTAGCAACGAAGCCACAAAATGCTGAACTATCGGAGTTTACTAACACAAAAGGGTTCGCAGCGTTGCCGTCAGTCCCCCTTTAAGGGTAACGGAGTGGATTCCGCGAGAAGGCAAGCGTAGCAGGGGCGGCAGAAAGTTAGGTGGGTGGACAAGATTAAGAAGATGCAAGGATGCGGTGGCCGCAGCTGTCGAGCGACGGGGTTAATTGCAGAGACATGGCAGAGGCCTTTGACTCATTGCTCATCTCGCTCGACTCGCTCTTCAGTGGCATGGTTTAAACACACTAACAATTAAAAAGCAAACACAATAAAGAAATGACCTTGCAGAGGATAGGACTACGTGCGTGCAGCTGGCGCAGGGTTTCTGAATATTGTAGGCCACATCAACTGTTCTAGAACACTAGCACAGCCATGAAGGCTTGTTATTAAGGCAGCCGGTGACCTGTATTTCAAACTAAAAAAAAAATACCACAATCTCCCCATGTTTCCGTTGTCGCCAGTAACAGCTGTTAGGTAAGCGGATTTTGCGCACGTGGAACCTCATTTCCGGCGCACTGGCATGTTACGTAAGCTAGCACAGTACGGGTTCTTGCATCGGCGTAGCCGGCGCTCAAACAATTGCTGCGTCTTCGCTGTGTTTTGCAGCCCGACAATTCGCCCACGCGCGGTAATTCTCCGCTCGTGTGGATCGTAGTTTATCCTCACTGCTACCCGGCTCGTCGTCATATGCTTATTATTGCTGCAAGAAGAGAATTGTTTGATTGACGTCAGCGTTCAACTCTCTCCGCGCAAAAGCGAACAGGAGGAAGAAACAATCTTAAAACTATCCCAGCAAGTGCGTAACTCTGCCGCAATATCTCTTTAGTTTATGCGACATGCAGACTGAGGACTTCAGCATAGACGATAACGCTTGTTAGGTGCAGTTGCAAAATTTTTCTTCCAAACTTAATTAACAAAAAACACTGTAACATCTGGTACCTCCTGTAGTCGCTTGCGTTGTGAAACAAAGAATCCAAGCACTCATTTTTTTCATCCGCAGGGTTCTGGTTAACATGAACCGGATACGTTGCTTCGAAGCCTGAGCCGAGTACAGCAACCCTTTGTCCTTGACTAGTCATCCTTTGTTGTTTCGCTTGCAGGGCCGCATGTTAAAAGTAAGCAAAAATGCATAACAAAATGCCAAAACTGGGTACTTAAGCAACGCGTCAGCGACTGAAGACAGCACTACACGGTCCTGTTGCCTACTACGCGGAAAGATCTCTACTCGTCACCTGCTGCCATGGCTCCTGTAATCGTCTTTCTGGCTCTGCTCATGCCCGCTGCCTTGGCTTCGAGCTCCTGTGAGAATCTTTGCTTCTACTAGATCTTCGACATACCTTCAGATGGTTGTTCCCTGCTTTATCTCAGCCGCTGTTTTGTTTGTTTTTTCGCAGTAGACCGCAATGATCGTGATATTCATGTCCAGCAATCTTGGACAACAATTTTGAGTATCGCAAAACTGGAAGGTATTGGCGCAGAAATATTCAAGGTAACAGTGCAGTCAGATGTTATGTTTCTCTTTTATAATGCTTCCACCACTCGCATCGAGTAGTTGAGACTGCCATCGAAAAGCAACAGGGAATGCTTTTGATGATCGCCAAAACCTTAATATCAAAAATATCCAAGCCTACGGATGGTAGATCTGTAGATATATTGATTCTCATAGTGAAATCTTAAAATACGAGAAAAATTACGCTGATAAACTCTTTCCTGCGTAAAAATTCTTTTGTTCATTATTCTTGGACAACTTCTCGTTTGTTAGCCGGGGAGATTAGTTCGTATTGCGCGGCAATTTCTTTCCAGGTTTAAGAACATTCAGCCCTTGCTTACAAAGGCGGCAAGTTATAATCACCAGCCGTGGTGTTTTAACGCCCGTTTCCTTTCAAGAACCCCAGAGAACTGAAATTAATTAGGTGCTCTCTACTACGCCGCCTCTGATAGCCTGTGAACAACCAGTCATGTGACAAGGCCGAAACGTGTTCCCACAGCTTTACCTTTTATCGCTTTTCAGTGGCGATACTTGCACGTCCCACTTTTTGAGGAGCAGCACTGCCAGCATCTCTGGCGCCTTTCGTAATCAAAAACACTGGTGTAGAGTGGCAGGCATGTTTTTTAAGAATATTTAATCACCCTACATCTTGGACAAATTACATCCTAGTTGAAATCAGGCCGAATAAATGGGTACGAGCAGGACGTGATAAAGGAGAGAAGATAACAGATGGTCCCTTAGGGCAACTGAGTGGATCCCACGAGAAGACGAGCTTAGCAGGGGATGGTAGAAAGTGACCTAGGCGGACGAGATTACGACGTTTCCCAGGATAAGCTGTCCACAGCTGGTACAGTACATGATTAATTGAAGGTAAACTACGGAACGCTCTGGCCTCCAGCGGGTGACACGTTTAAACTCCTCGACATCCAAGCTGTAATATTTTAAGGATATACACATTCCAGACCACAACCCTGATGGCTTATTTCGACAAACCTTAGCACGGATATTAAATGAGTGAAGTCTTTTCCTGTAGGCACTGTCACAATTGAAAATATTGAGCGCTTCAAGATCAGAATGGCCTACAACTATTATTCACTTTTTTGTGCTGACCTTATTATCCCTCATATTTTTTTACCGCCTCTACTTTAGCAAACACTCTTCATACTCATGCGAAGCCATTCTAAATACATACAGAAAAGAGGATTATGAAGAAAAATGGCATAAAGAAAGTGAAAATCTAGTTCTTGCGCCGCAATCAAATGGGAGGATGAAAGCAGAAGTGTCTGGGTATAAGCTTTCAGTATATCGATAAAGGAAGCCTTCGTGCTGCGGACAACGCAGCTGTATTGGCCCAGATTCTGGGGATTTCAGCTCGATTACTTAGTTGTTATATCAGTATTTTTTTAGCATGCATAGCAATGGAAACAGTAGGCCAGCTATCATGCTTACACCATTAGGGTATCAAATAATTATCCAAGACATGTTGATGGCAGCGACTGACAGAACGGGTGGCAGAAAGCATAGCAAGCATTTCTTTCTTCTTTTTTTCATGTCACATGCATTGCCACGTATTTAGTGTTTTTTTCCCCTTTTCTATTTCTCTTTTTTAATTTTTATTTTTGTTTTAAGTGTTTTATATTGCATTGTCATGCATTTATTGCAATGTGACGCATTTGTGTACTGCGCGCGCTCACGCGCAGTGAAGAATTACATATGTTTAACACGGTACATTGTACTTGCCACTGACTGCAGTTCGTTTCTGGTGTTGTGCTTGTTGTTAGCCTTGTGTCTTTTTCTTTTTTGTGTGTATTGAGTGGTTTCTTAAGGATTCTCTTTTTTTGTGTATTGAGTGGTTGTGTAAGGATTCATTAGAAACTTGTCTTTTTTCCTAATGACCTATCTTGTATCGTGCTGTGCTGCCACAACCCTTCTCTGAGTGGGATTTTTCAAATTCTTGTGGAGTACCGTTTTTTTCTCTTTTCTTTCCTCGAAGGTGTTTCTTTGACATTCCTGCGGACCCCCATGCCTACCACTTTCGCCTGAAATGTTGCCTTCTCACTGTGCGGCTGCCAGGCGCTTCGCGCTTCTCAGCGCAATGCGTTATGAGTGCCATTTTGGAAAGTCTTGTGCAGTAAAGGTTTTTTTTTTGTCACAACCCGGTGGCAGCTGTGCACTGTAGAGCTTCGCGCTTGTCATCGACTTTTCTGTCCTTCCCTCCTTCCAAACACCTGCATCCACGTTAGGGGACCGCCTATTCAAGTTGTAACCAACTTTTTTTTTTCTAAACCTCTCCCCTCACCATTGTTTGCATTTGTGCTTTACGCTTTTTCCTATACCTCGCGGATGCTATAAAAGCTGCTTGTTTCGAATACTGTAATACACTCCAAAAAGGCTGGTCCTCCAGCCGAAACGTCGTGAATTAAATCTTATCTTTTTCAATTTCTGGTGACTTTGTCTTATATATATATATATATATATATATATATATATATATATATATATATATATATATATATCTTATGTTTTTCAATTTCTGGTGGCATTATGTTATATATGAATCCGTACACAACCACTCAATAATGAAAAAAAAAGAAAAAGACACAAGGCTAACAACAAACACAACACCAGAAACGAACTGCAGTCAGTGGCAAGTACAATGTACCGTGTTAAACAAATGTAATTCTTCACTGCGCGTGAGCGCGCGCAGGACAGAAATGCGTGACAATGCAATACAATGCATGACAATACAATATAAAAATACTTAAAAACAAAAAATAAAAAATATATAGAAAAGGGGAAAAACACTAAATACGTGACAATGCATGTGACATGAAAAAAAAGAAAGAAATGCTTGCTATGCTTTCTGCCGCCCGCTCTGTCAGTCTGCCATCAACATGTCTTGGATAATTATTTGGTACTCTAAGGGTGTAAGCATGATAGCCGGCCTACTGTTCCGTTGATACGGCTTGAGAATGTGTTAAATTTGTGAATCAGGGACTATATACATATAGTCCCTGGTCGAAACATTGAATAAATCTATTAAGTTTCTCAATGCGACTTCCCCAACTTTTTATAATTCAATATATATATATATATATATATATATATATTGTAGGGGTGCGTTTATTAGGCGTCCTCAAGAGACCGAACCGCTGTGCAGAGTCTGGCAGCGTAGACGGGCGTAGCCAGCACCAAGAGAGAAGAGAGCGGGGGAACTTCGTCGTCGTCACGCGCAGCGTAGTGTCGGCGCATAACTTCGTCGTCGTCAGGCGCAGCGGAACCTGTCACAGTTGGCACACTACAGTTTCCCCCGGGTGAAAAGGAGCCATCCTGGCGTCTTAAGGGGAAGGAAGAACAGAGGGGTCGTAGTACGGCTTCAGTCGGTCGACGTGGACGGTTTCGCGGCCACAGCGACGCAAGTCCGCAGCGGGTGCAACAGGCTCAACAATATAATTGACCGGAGATGTTTGCTTGAGAACCCGGTAGGGACCATGATACCGATGCAGCAGTTTCCGCGAAAGGCCGGGAGTTGTGGGCGGCACCCAGAGCCACACAAGGGAGTCGGCAGGGTAGGAGGTAGAGGCCGCGGAAGTGTCGCGGTCATGTTTTTGCTGCCACTGGGTCTGCGTGGTAAACGAGCGAGCAAGCTGGCGGCATTCTTCGGCGTACCTGGCAGCGTCGGACAGTGGCGTGGACTCGGAAATGTCGGGTCGGTAGCGAAGAAGAGTATCCATCGTGCAGGGGGGCTCGCGGCCGTACAGAAGAAAGAAGGGAGAGAATCCAGTGGTAGTTTGTGTCGCAGTGTTATATGCGTAGGTGACGAAGGGAAGAACTTGGTCCCAGTTGGAGTGGTTGGCGTCGACGTACATGGACAGCATGTCACTGAGGGTTCGGTTGAAGCGCTCGGTCAGGCCGTTGGTCTGAGGGTGGTAAGACGAAGCGGTTCGATGGATAATGCGGCATTCCTTGAGGAGGGCCTCAAGAGCGTCAGACAGGAATACGCGTCCACGGTCGCTGAGCAGTTCTTGAGGAGCACCATGGCGAAGAATCAGGTTCTTTAGAAGAAAGGAAGCCACGTCGCGGGCGGAGGCAGATGGTAAAGGAGACGTTTCAGCATAACGTGTGAGATGATCCACGGCCACGATAATCCAGCGGTGACCAGCGGGAGTGGGAGGGAGGGGGCCGTAGAGGTCTATGCCAACGCGGTCAAACGGGCGGGCAGGGCAGGGTAACGGTTGCAGTGGAGCAGGCGAGGTGTGAGGCGGACATTTACGCCGTTGACAGGATGGGCAAGAGCGCACAAAGTGGCGAACAAAGCGGTACATGCCACGCCAGTAGAATCGAAGACGCAGACGCGTGTAGGTTTTCAACACGCCGCCGTGGGCACACTGTGGGTCCGCATGAAAAGCGGCGCAAATGTCGGTGCGTAGATGGCGGGGGATCACTAGGAGCCATTTGCGTCCGTCGAACAGGTAATTGCGACGGTAGAGGAGACCGTCCCGAATAGAAAAGTGACGGGCTTGACGTAAGAGAGAACGGGACGAATTATCAGTCGTAGGACTCGAAAGGAAGTTAATAAGACTGGCGATCCAAGGGTCTTTCTGCTGCTCGGTTGACATGTCGGCAGTGGCAAGCGAGGACAAGTCGTAAGCAGACACAGGAGCAGGCGATGAAGCACTAGGTAGCGGCGACCGGGAAAGAGCGTCCGCGTCATTATGCTTGAGGCCGGAGCGGTAAATGACATGAATGTCATACTCCTGCAATCGCAGAGCCCAGCGAGCTAGGCGGCCTGACGGGTCTTTGAGAGAGGCCAGCCAGCACAGGGCATGGTGGTCGGTTACTATACAGAACGGGCGACCGTAGACATAGGGACGAAATTTTCCAATGGCCCAAATGATGGCCAAACATTCTCGTTCGGTAACAGAATAGTTGGCCTCCGCTTTGCTCAAGGTCCGACTGGCGTAGGCGACCACATATTCACGGAAGCCAGGTTTGCGTTGGGTGAGAACGGCACCCAGTCCAATACCGCTGGCGTCAGTGTGGATCTCAGTAGGCGCAGTCGGGTCAAAGTGGCGCAGGATAGGAGGCGAAACCAAAAGGCGGCGCAAGGTGTCGAAGGCGTCATCGCAAGCAGGCGTCCAAGCGGAGAGGTTGGAGCTGCCTGCGAGTAGCTGGGTCAGAGGAGCGATGATCGAGGCGAAATTTAAGATGAAGCGACGGAAGTACGAGCAAAGGCCAACGAAGCTACGGAGCTGCTTCAGTGAGGTGAGCTTCGGAAATTCGGCAACTGCACGAAGTTTGGCGGGGTCCGGAAGAATGCCGTCTTTAGAGACTACATGTCCTAAAATGGTGAGTTGTCGGGCAGCAAAGCGGCACTTTTTCAAATTCATCTGGAGCTCAGCGTCAGTAAGACAAGTCAGAACGCGCTCCAGGCGGATGAGATGAGAAGAAAAGTCCGCAGAAAAGACGACGATGTCATCGAGATAGCAAAGACAACTCTCCCACTTGAGTCCACTAAGGATGGTGTCCATCAGGCGTTCGAAAGTTGCCGGGGCGTTGCAAAGGCCAAACGGCATGACGTTGAACTCATATAAGCCGTCAGGTGTTATGAAGGCAGTTTTTGAGCGATCAGTGTCAGCCATAGGCACTTGCCAGTAACCTGACCTCAAATCCAGCGAGGAGAAATACTCAGCTCCTTGCAAGCAGTCCAGGGCGTCATCGATTCGTGGCAGGGGACAGACGTCCTTGCGTGTGATGTTGTTGAGCCGGCGGTAATCAACACAGAACCTGATGGAACCATCTTTCTTTTTTACCAACACAACAGGAGACGCCCAGGGACTGTGAGAGGGCTGTATGACACCCCGACGGAGCATGTCGTCCACGTGATCAGAAATGACGCGGCGCTCAGAGGCCGAGACACGATAGGGGCGCTGGCGAAGAGGGGCGTGTGTACCGGTGTCGATGGTGTGCGCAACGACAGACGTACGGCCCAAGGCAGTCTGAGGAAGATCGAAAGAAGACCTGAAGCGCTGGAGGAGGGCGACGAGTTGATCACGTAGCGCGGGTGGAAGGTCAGCGTCAATGGCACGGTGGAAGACGTCGGAGGGCGGTGGATCATTCTTAACATCACAGGAGCTGAGCACATCGACATCGAAGGAAGCGGTGGTATCAATAATAGGGTAGGGAAGGCAGGAATCAAGTTCTTCAATACGCCCGAGGCATTCACCTCGGAGCACTGCTGACGGGCACGAAGATGGGTTCGAGACGTAAATTGCACTTTGTCCATGGTCGATCGTCAGAACAGCAAAGGGAAGCAGGAGGCAGGGATGGCGGAAAGCGGTTTCGGAAGGCGTGAAGAAAACAGTTGAATGAGTGACGCCGGCACAGGAGAGGGGTACGAGGGCAGCAGAAAACGGAGGAATGTCGGTATCAGTCACGACCACAAGTTTGGCAGACTGCGTAGGTACGTCGCACAAGGGAGCGTCACACACCGGAGAAAAGGCGATTTCAGCTCGAGCGCAGTCAATAACGGCACGATGGGTCGAAAGGAAGTCACATCCCAGGATGATGTCGTGTGAGCAGTGAGACAGCACAATAAACTCGATGGTGTACAAAACATCTTGAATGAGGACACGGGCCGTACATGCGGCTGAGGGATGAATGCGCTGTGATGAGGCGGTGCGAAGCGAAAAGTCAGAAAGTGGGGTAGTCACTTTGCGGAGTCGGCGGCAGAGAGCTTCACTTATAACAGATACTGCAGCGCCCGTGTCGACGAGGGCGAGAACCTTGGCACCTTCCACGAACACTACGATTACATTAGCGGGACGACACGGAGGACTTGAGGAGTTCGAAACAAGCGCAGTTCTTGCCCCCGGAACTGCGGCTGTTAGTTTCCCTCAAGTGCGGAGCTAGAACGTCGCAGCATCGGAGAAGGAGAACGGCGTCGAGGGGAAGGCGATCGGCGAGTGGTGTAAATTTGGCGATCAGGGGAAACAAAGGGGGGACCAGGTGGACTTCTCGGCGAGGATAGTTCGGCATCGTACGGGTAGGAGCGCAGATCAGGTCGAGAAGGCGGAAGGCGCTGGCGGCAAAGCCGCGCGACATGGCCGGGCCGACCACAGGCGTAACAGATGGGTCGGTTGTCCGCAGTACGCCAGGGATTCGTAGGATGTGGGCGAACTCTTGAGAACGGAGCTTGAGACGGGGGCTCAGACGGCGGCGGCGGACGGAAAGAAGGGGCGGCCTGGTAGGAATCGGGTGCCGGCGTATGTCGTGGCCTGGCCACTGCTTGGGCGTACGTCAGGGGTGCTGTCACAGGCGGGAGCACAGGGCTTGACGGTAGCAGGTCAGCGACTTGGTCTTGCACGACACGGCGAATGGTAGGAGCCAAAGACGGGGTCGAGTCAGGAACTTGGCGGGCGGGGTCTTGAAAATGTGATATGAGGGACAGCTGGCGAGCGACCTCTTCACGAACGAAGGCTTTGATTTGGTTGAGAAGAGGGGAGTCCACAGGAGAAGTACCGCCCAGGGCCAGTGTAGAGAGGGCCTCGTCGCAGACACCGGCACGCCGTGTGGAAGCGCGCTGCTTGCGGAGCTCGTCGTAGCTCTGGCAAAGCTTAATAACCTCACTGACGGTGGTAGGATTTTTCGCGAGGAGCATCTGAAATGCGTCGTCAGCGATGCCTTTGAGGATGTGGTGGATCTTGTCCGCTTCTGGCATGGCGGCGTTGACACGTTTGCAGAGGTCAACGATGTCCTCAATGTAACTTGTGAAGGTCTCGTCGGTGTGTTGAGCGCGGTCCCGTAAGCGCTGTTCGGCACGGAGCTTGCGCACCGCAGGGCGGCCGAATACTTCCGCAAAACTCTTCTTAAATACGGGCCAAGTGGGTAGGTCCGCCTCATGGTTTCGAAACCAGAGGTTCGCCACGTCCGTGAGATAAAAGATGACGTTACTGAGCTTGATAGTGTCATCCCATTTGTTGTAGCTGCTCACTCGCTCATACAATGACAACCAGTCGTCAACATCTTGGTCGGCAGTGCCACTGAAGAGGGCAGGGTCACGCTGCCGGATGGCGCCAGAACAAATGACGGTGGTTGAACTGGCCGCCGGTGTTGGGGCAGTCTCATTTGGCATGGTTGACACAGGCGGCAGCGTACGGCTCCGGAGTTCCAGGTTGGTAGGGGACGAACCCAGCACCTGCACCAATTGTAGGGGTGCGTTTATTAGGCGTCCTCAAGAGACCGAACCGCTGTGCAGGGTCTGGCAGCGTAGACGGGCGTAGCCAGCACCAAGAGAGAAGAGAGCGGGGGAACTTCGTCGTCGTCAGGCGCAGCGTAGTGTCGGCGCATAACTTCGTCGTCGTCAGGCGCAGCGGAACCTGTCACAGTTGGCACACTACAATATATATATATATATATATATATATACACGCACACGGTGGACACCTCAACGTCAGGTGTCTACAGTGTATGTGCGACGTGCTCAGGAAGATCGAAAAGCTCACGATCAATGACCAGACGTATGCGACCAACACCTATCCAGCCCTACCGGACGACCTGAAGCGTGCGGTAATCCACGGCGTCATGCCGGGGCAATCACCGGCCCTACTGAAATCGAGGCTGCGGCTTCGATCCCAAGGAGTGAAGATCCTGGAAGCGAGAATGCTGGGCAAGTCGGAAACGGCGCTCATCACGTTCGACGGCCCGTATATCCCGCAGTGGGTCATCTACCGCTCCGGAGAATTCAAGACCTACCCATATCGTCCTACGAGGCAGATCTGCTACGTGTGCGGAGAGCAAGGCCATCGTTCGGACGTCTGTCCAACGCCGAACACCAAGCTCTGCAGGACGTGCGGCACACACGACCCACCAGAAGGCCACCCGTGCAAGGCCAAATGCATGGTGTGCGAAGGCGACCACGTCACCAGGGAGTGCCGTCGACGCCTCAAGACTACTGACGAGCTCCGGGGCAGCACGACCGGCGGCCGGCAGTCCCGGAAACAACAATGGCAGCAGCAGCAGCAGCAGCAGCAGCCGCAGCAGCCGCGGCAGCAGCAGCAGCAGCAGCAACAACTGACGCAGCAGCAACAACCGCAGCAGCAGCAGCGGAACCCGCACCTGAGTCGAGAGCGCCGACCCAGGTGGCTTAGCTCGGAGCGGGACCATGGCCGCTCCTCGAGCCGAGGCCCTAGCACCGTGCGAGATCGCAGCCAGAGCCGATCCAGGGATGACTCTTTCCCGCCGCTCAACCGGTCAACGGCCAAGCCGAAGCAGCAGCAGCAGCAGCCGCCGCAGAAACAACAGAAGAAGGGCGGCGTCAAGGTGAGCTGGGGAGCGGGCTCTCCAAACCCACTGATTCCGCACTCGGATCAAGATAATATTACGCGTAACTCGAAAGAAATTAAAGCACTAAGAGAGGAGAATGCACATCTCCGAAAAAAAATCGATGACCTCATTAAAGAGATGCAGGCTCAGAGAACAGGGCACGTACCGCGGCCCCCGACCCCGGCGGCCGAAGTGCAACGATCTCCAACCCCTTTAGCAGTGAACCCCGAAGAATTAAGAGCATTCATGCAGCGCATGGATGATTTCATGACTCGCACCGAAGGACAGTTCCGCCAAACTCATGCAAGATTAGATGCCATGCAGGTCCAACTCAACCTGTCAGAACAGAACGTCACATTACTACAGCAAAAAGTTTCGTTGCAGGACCAAAGTTTCCGCAACCACGTCAAAAGTCAAAATACGCAACGAATAACAAACGAGGCCCGGGACAGGCTCATACACGAGCGCCGTTTCGGAACTGAAGGCTCCAATCAGAACAATGCCCAAAACCATGGCTAAACAAACTCCACTTGAAATCTGGCAATGGAACTGCAGGGGGTACCGCCAAAAGCAGGGACTCCTAATGCAGTTTTTACATACGCAAGGCTCCACACCCGATATAATAGCTTTACAGGAAACTAACACGACACCGTCACTCAGGGGATATACGTGCTACGATAGCGGACGCACGGCAACCTTGGTCAGCAAAAAGTTGGTAGCCATAGCCCATGACCCAATTCCCAACACCAAAATTGAACACTTAGTGACGGAAATTATTCCCAAAAAGAAGCGTAAGGAAAAGAGTGTCTTTATCGTAAACCTCTACAGCCCGCCTCGCCAGCGGGACGCGAATTTTGATACACTCTTTCTAGGGGCCAGCAAACTTGCGAAAAGCAACTCGTTGCTCATTGTAGGCGACTTCAACGCTCGCGGACAGCAATGGGGATACCCCACTAATAATCACAAAGGTATACAGGTCGAGGACGCGGCGGAAGCGATCCAATGTACCCTCTTAACAGACGAACTTCAACCCACGCGCCTTGGCACTTCGATCTGCCCGGATACGTGTCCGGACTTAACGTTTGTCAGGGGAGTGAAGCACGCAACGTGGGAGAATCTGCTGGAGAGTCTAGGCAGTGACCACTATATCCTGAAGACCACGATAGCAGCCACCAACATCAAGCGCAAGCTCGGCACAGCCAAGATCACCAACTGGCCGGCTTTCCGCAAGGCTTGCGCGGACCTGGAAGGGGGGATTACTTCCATAGATGATTGGTGCCAACAACTTAAAGACATCCAGAAGCGGTACACTCAGGAAGTGGATCGCACCGAGCAAACACCAGAGGTGGACCCTCGGCTCATCAGGCTATGGGAGGCACGTCGAGGACTCACCAAGCGCTGGAAGAAGCAGCGCTTTAACAGGAAGCTCAAGCTCAAGATCGCAGAAGTCACCAAGATAGCGGAGGAGTACGCGACCCAACTGGCCAGGCAGAGCTGGCAGCAGTTCAGTAGCTCGCTGGACGGCACCCTCAGCACGGCGAGAACGTGGCGTATACTCAAGACCCTCCTCGACCCTACCCAAACCAGGGCCGAAAGCGGGAAAGCTATCCGCAGACTCGTCCACACCTTCGAGGGTACGGAAGAGGAACTGCTAGATAAGGCCAAAGAGAAATGCTACGGCACGACCTTGCCTGCGGCATACGCGAAACCATACCTGGGGAAACCGAACACCCACTTAGACAGGCCGATCACCAGGGAAGAGGTGTTCGCTGCCATAAAGGCATGCACGCGCAACACTGCGGCGGGAGCAGACAAGATCCAGAACGCACTCATACGCAACCTCAGCGACGAGGCGGTCGACCAACTGACCACCTTCCTCAACGGGCACTGGGCCGCAGGAACGGTTCCTGAAGAGTGGAAGCATGCAGAGGTCGTAATGATCCCCAAACCGGGTAAGAAACTCCAGATCGAAAATCTCCGACCTATCTCACTCACCTCCTGCCTAGGCAAGCTATACGAGCGAGTCGTTACTCGGAGGCTCCAAAGCTATATGGAAGACGAAGACCTGTACCCCCACAGTATGTTCGGCTTCCGAGCCCACCTCTCCACCCAGGACGTCCTCTTACAACTCAAAGAGGAAGTCCTCACCAACGTCCCGAGCGTAGGCGAGAACGTGGTTATGGCCCTGGACATCAAAGGAGCCTTTGACAACGTTAGCCACACGGCTGTAATGGAAGGACTTGACAACCTCCACTGCGGCGAGAAGATTCACAGCTACGTGAAGGCCTTTCTCTCCAACCGCACTGCAACGGTTGGGCTCGGAGACCTTCGCAGCGCTAAATTTTCGACCCCCAACAAAGGCACACCTCAAGGGTCCGTCATCTCGCCACTACTTTTCAACGTGGCCATGATCGGCCTCGCGAGACAACTCGAGAAGATCGAAGGCATACAGCACGCAATATACGCTGACGACGTCACGGTCTGGGTTACCACTGGGTCGCTCGGCCAGAAAGAAGAACGACTGCAAGCAGCGGCTACCTGCGTGGAAGAATATGTCAGTGCACGAGGCCTCGCCTGCTCCACCGAAAAATCAGAACTCCTGCGAGTCCACAAAGGGAAACACAAGGAAGGGTCCCTCAATGTCTCCCTCGAAGGACAGCTAATTCCCGAACGAGACAAGATACGAGTCTTGGGAATGTGGCTGCAGAGCAACCAGCGATGCGGCCATACGCTCGGCCTTCTCAAGCAATCGACCACTCAGGTCGCCAGAATGATCACGCGCGTGTCGCAGAAGCGGAGCGGCATGCGAGAGGGGGATACCCTGCGCCTGGTTCAGAGCCTGGTGGTCAGTCGCGTGGGTTACGCCCTCCCGTACTTCAGCCTCAACAAAGGAGAAGTGGATAGTGCAGATACCATACTCCGCAAAGCTTATAAGACTGCCCTGCATCTACCAATGACCACCTCCAACGAAAAACTACTGGCTCTTGGAATTCACAACACCTTCGAAGAGATCAAAGAAGCCCAACTGGTCACGCAGTTAGATAGGCTCCAGCAGACTCCTACGGGGCGCTCGCTCCTTAGGCGACTGGGGCTAGGCCGAACTGCGGAATTCGAGAATCGTACTGCGAGCATACCGGACGCAATTCGCCAGACGCTAAAGGTTCGCTCCCTTCCCCGGAACATGGACCCCAACTTGCATGCGGCCCGTAGGGCAGCCCGGGCGAGGTATGTACAACAAAATCTAGCTACAAAATCCACAACGGTATACACGGACGCGGCTCCGTATACAGGAAGCTCACATAACAGCACAGTGGCGGTAGTTATTGATTCGAACTTAAAGGAATTAGCTAGCGCCTCAGTGAGGGATTGCACGGTAACCGAAGGGGAGGAGCTGGCCGTAGCTCTAGCGGCGGTAGCCGGTTATCGAAGCAACATGTCCCTTACCATCCTTACAGATTCGAGAGAAGCGTGCCGTAACTACATGAACGGCCGCATAGGTCGCGCCGCGCTCCGGCTCCTCCAGAGCGCGACCCCACCAAAAGTCACACACAGCATTTACTGGGTGCCAGGACACACCGACATAGCCGGGAACGAACGCGCCGACGAGGTAGCTCGAGGGTATACGAGCCGAGCTTCCTCCCAATCGGACGATCTACCCGACCGAGTCAGCCCTACGTACTCAGACATTCTCAACTACTATAAGGGGGTACGGATCCGCTATCCGCCGCCTCATCCTGATCTAAATCAACTAGAGGCAGTGTATTGGCGAAGATTGCAGACAGGAACATTCCCAAACCTGCATATCCTTAGCAAGATTTACCCGACGCAATATCGGGACACTTGCCCGTGGTGTGGTAGCAAACCATCGTTGTACCACATCACGTGGGAATGCAGTAAAAACGACAACTTTCGCAAAGACCCGAGTGCAGAACAGTGGGAGAGCCGGCTCTCCAGCGGCGATCTGGGTTGCCAACAAGGTCTTATCCAGCACGCCCAACGAGCAGCGAAGCTCAGCGGGGCCCTGGAATAGGGGCACCGACCCTGTGAGAAGAAGGAAGATGGACCTCTTCTTTCTCGTCTGCTACTAGCACCTTTCTAGAGAAATTAAAGTCTTTCCTACCTACAGTGTATGTATGTATGCAGCATGCATGTGTACATACCTACATTGCCTTGCGTGCCTTGGTTTTAGAGACAGCTCCGTTCGTACGTTTCATATGGCCAGACCTTCGTTCCTTTTCATTTCTCTGCTTACTTTCACTTGCAGTGTCACAAATTTACGCATGTTATTGTATTTTCCAGCCGAGTGCCCCAACGCGACTCTGCCCGGAATCTTCGACCTTAGAACAGTGGGTATATTCGCGTGAATGTCATTTGCGTCGTGGTCTCACACTCCAGCATGTAGGCGAGGAATAGGCAGCAGCAATATTTCTTTCTTCATCATGCGGAGCAAGCCCAGTGTAGAAAAGTATCAGCATGCGGTGTTTTCCTTGCAAACACCGCCAGAAATAGCTACTTCTTGATAACGAGAAATAATTTGCATTGAAGTATTACTTTAAAGCATCATATCCTATGAACAATAGCGTTCTTCAGATGTGTTCGCTTTGTCAAGGAGAGAAGATAACCGATATTTGATCATATTGGGTGCAAAGCACGAAAAATTTGATATTTGTATTATTCGTGGGTCTCACGCTCAAATGTCTTCTACAGTGCTTCATCGAGCTTTCGGTATTCATGATCACCGACTATGACCCGTTTTGAGTAGCAGAGTAGCTGTCTTTGGCAAACCTTCCTCTCCTGTTACTATGACAATAATTTCACTCCATAGCAGTACTCCGCGGAAAAATAAACCAAATCAGTTATCGCAAGGGATTTCACGACGCAAGGTATTTTAGAAATATAAGTCCGCTGTTTTTTTGCTTCTCGTGGGCTGTGATACTGAGGCGAATCTAGAGAATGAAATGCTGGCACTGTCGCCTTCTTTTCGGGGACACTTTAAACTTCAGCAGAATATTACTTCAAATTAATAAGTCATTGCTCCTGCATAAAAATGGCCTACACTCATGTCATATCTGCTTTAATTTGATCCGCCAGTGTGATCTCGCCAGCTAGCTTACTTTCAATTGAAGTTTACACTGAACGTAGAATTCAAAAGGGCCAATGTATTCTGAGATTGTTTTATTTCTAGTGCCTTGGGACTTCGATGGAGCTTTGCGGTTCATCAATGGTAAGAATCTGCTTACCATTTAAAGCCGGATACCTTTCCGACAATATGAATCGAACGCTTCAGTCTTGTAAGCTAGGGCTGCGTCTTGACGGACGAAATGCTGCTTGTAAAATTTTGATGACACAGAGGACATTTTTTTGGTACTGCAGTCATACGGGGAGGTGGTAAGGCATGATCTGGAACCCCTACTAAGCCCTTCAAGCGCACTATTCCGGGATGACTGGGAATTAAACACGTCTAACGTTAATATATAATTCCGTGAACAGAAAGTTTGACGTATTTTGTTCACTGAAAACGTCGAATTGCTGAAAAATTTCAACAAATAGTCACAGTGCTTTGTAAAGAAGAGTAAAAAAAGTTTAGACCATACTCTGTCTAAAAGTGATGTAGCCCCTATTGTTACAGAGCCGCACTAATTACCTATATCTCAATGTGTCTGCTAATTCAAATCGTACGAGATTATAAGACTATAACAGCGCCATCCTTTTCTTAAAAAAACAAGTTAATGCGACACTCTGTAAGCTGAAACTAAAACTTCATAAAAAGTTCCCTCTACTTCACCTTCGGGATAACTTTTATAAGCACTACAAAACCTGCTTGAGCCAGTATAAGCTCTTAATGTGTTTGTTTGTACATTTTTTTATGATTGCCTCGGGCTCAAACTATTCAAATGAGAAAGTAGACAATGCAAAGAAACATAAAAACTCAAGAGTTTTCTAACCTCGATCTGAACGAAGAAAACGCGATAACGGTTGGGTTGCCTGCGGGGATGTCTACAATGAGTGTTTATGGTTCTTGCGATTTTCAAGTTCTATTCAACGCATATTGCCTGCCTTAGTTACCTTCTAGAATCTTCAAGCGCCTTCTAATGGGTTGTCAAACTGCATTTTACAATAGCGACCTTCTGATTTGCATTAATCCATGTTCCACGATTAATCCAGAGTTTGTGGCGTTGAAATGTATTGGGAGGAGCGGCCAAAGTTCCAAATTTCTGGAGTCGTCATATTTCCTATTTTGGCAGTGGCCTATGACTGGTCCACTGAAGATCACGTGGCGTTGATGACGTCACGGCCCGGTTATTAGAGTTCATAGATTGCGCAGAATTCTTATAACCTTACTGGAGCAGTGGTGCAGCGGTTAAGCGATGCGGCATGGGCTCGGCATGTGGCAGTTTACTGCACAGCCACTAATGAGGCTTCCGAGATCCAGTTTGCTTTTCCTGAGTTCCGGTGGGCCACGGTGGGCAGGTGGCGCCTACACAGATTATGGCAACGTTGGGCAGCTTGCTCACGATCCTGTGGCCAGGTTTCCATCTTCCATGGTGGTCGCCTTTTAATGTCATCACGAGGTCACGTGACCTGTCTCAACGAATCAGAGAATTTTGCGGGAATTTTAACTTTCGCGCGTAAATCTGATTATTCAGTTGGGGACATTTTACCCTAAGGAAATCAGTAGCGAATTGACCGATCAAGAAATTTCGCTACGAAGAAGCCGGAATTTATTTTGTAAGACAAAGGCCTAATCTCTATGGCATTGTTGACATCAGCGAAAGTAAATTTGTTTCATTAGTTTTCTACTATACAATGTTGCAAAATGTTCGCTGGCAGTGTTGAGATTCAAGCAGCGTTAACGACCATTGTTGTCACCAGACGAAAGCAGTCTAGTACACAGCGCCATGAATGAGACATTTTTCTTCAACTATTCAATCATTTCGTTTCCTATATGTCTTTTCACAGTTCGACGATGCTGTAGGAAAGCTAGAAATGGGCTGCTACATCGCCATCATCATCAGCTTGACTACGCCCACAGCAGGGCAAGGGCCTCCCTTATGTCTTTAAAATTAGCCGTGTACTTCGCCACTTGCGGCCACCATATTCCCGCAAACTTCTTAATCTTATCCGCCCACCTAACTTTCTGCCACCGCTGCAACGCTTGCCTTCTCTTGGAATCCACTCCGTTACCCTTAAGGACCAGCGGTTATCTTACCTTCGAATTACATGTCCTGCCCAAGCCCACTTCTTCCTCTTGATTTCGACTAGGATGTCATTAACCCGTGCTTGTTGCCTCACCGATGCCACCCGCTTCCAATTTGAACGCTACATCTATCATTTTTCCCTCCATAGCTCGCTGCGTTGTCCTTAACTTAAGCAGAAACCTTTGTTAGCCTCCACGTTTCTGCCCCATAGGTGGGTACCGGTAAGATACAGCTGTTGTACACTTTTCTCTTGCGGGATACTGGTAAACTGTCATTTAGGATCTGAGAGAAACTGCCATATGCGCTCCACCCCATTTTTATTCTTCTAGTTATTTCCTCTTCATGATCCGGATCAGCTGTCACTACCTGTCCTAAATAGACACACTCTCTCACCACTTCCAGCACCTCGCTACCACTTGCGAACTGCTGTTCGCTTGCTATACTGTTGAATATTACTTTGGTTTTGTGCATGTTAGTTTTGAGCCCCACCATTATCGTCTACCTTTTTAGCTAATTGATCCTATCTTATTCTAAATCAGTTATCGTTCGCGCTTATCAGGACATCCCGCAACTCATGATTACTTGAGTTTTCTTTGCATACTGGATAATTACGACTATAACTTGCTATCAGGATACAAAATACTCTATTTATGCATTACTGTTCCAGTAAACAAGTTATACGGGATAGTTCACACCAAGAAACAGCATCAGATAAGACAGCTTGTGGGCTAGACTTATACGCCTTTTTGAGCTAAACATTTTATCAATATTTTCAATTTTAGAGGGTCCTCCCGAGTCTGGGAGTAGATCTAAGGGTGGTTGATGCTGTGCAGGTCCTCTTTACCATCTGAAACCGTGTCGAGGTCTCGAAACAGCCATAGCCGCTTCAGACGACTCGAGGCTCCTCCTGTTTTCCTTATTTTTTGCCTTGCTTTACTATGAGTCCACACTGTGGGGCTGAGGTTGGAGGCCTCCCCGCATTGGAGGCCTCTGGCCAAATTGCATTGGCACCTCACTAAATTTGGGTAGGCACCGCCTACAATGAACCGTTTCCCTTGAACCGGTCGTATGGAATTATGGAAATATGGAGTTCTTAAGATAAGGAAAATATGCATAAACCCGTACCTTGTCTGCATTTAAAAGACGCATTCAATAAGCACAATAAGCATTCAACATAACTTCCATACGATTTCTATACGATGTACATGACGTCCTATGAAGCCCGTAAGTGCCTATAGATGCTTTTTGCATAGTTCATACCGATTCGATATGCTCCATATTGACTCCATAAACTTTCTTATGGAAACGTATGAAATTCTAGAACTCTTGATACGGAAACTTTCAGTACAGTGGTCCTCTCGTAGCGGCTGCCTTTGCCCTACTCGGTGTATTTTGGCTGCACTCGTCGAGAAGTCCAGGATAGGCCCCAGTACTTATGCACGCTAATCTCATAAGAGTAGATAACTTGATACTTTCAACTAGAAAGGCGCCTTTTTTGCGAAGGCTCGGAAATGCACATACCTTGCGACAAGGAATGTAGTCCACAACAAACTGAAACTTTAAAATTAAAACCACATTTTTAACTATTGGACCGCTCTCCAAGAATTGGCTTCAGATATCTGCTCCACTCGCGCCGCCCCTTTACTGTCTTTAAGCTGTTTGGATGCAAATCAGCCTGCTCCTAATAATTGCCTAATTGACTAAAAATAGTCGGAAAGGTAGAGAAAAATGGACATCGTATAAAAATCAAAACCCATAATTTTTTCAATGTTAGTGTTACTGCGGAGTCATGCGCCGGGCGTGTGGCAATGACCGACGCAGACGATGCAAATGTGGAACTCGAACACTTCTTGCCTTCGGCGGGGCTTATTTATATGCAAGAAACTAAAAAGAAAAATTTTCGATGACACTTAACCACTCTTAAAGAGCATCACGCGAAGGCATTAGAGATGACCTTCGCGCAAGTGCTCCTTGTCATTCACTTGGGGATAGCCATGTACACGGTGTTTCACAAAAATTTTTAAAAGCAGGCTTTTTGAGATTGGAGAGCGCTTTTTTCGTCATAGCATTGTCAGTGGTGCAGTACATCAGAATACAGCTAATACGCGCTAACAAGTAGGCTGGTTAACTAATATTTAATAGGTACCCATTTAACCTTTTCCCTGAAGCTCCTTAATTATTGAGAGGTGTGTAGCCTACAGTCAGTAATATCCAAGTCAGTTTTTCGAATTCGAAAGCACATTTGTGCTATTTCGGCGAGTTACCTCCACTGGACAGGTCGCTTTTCCTGCAAGCTTCGTGAAAGCGCAGGTATTTTACAGTGATGTAGCCAGAATCCGTTGGTCCACAGTGCCAAGGGTAACAGTATTTTTCAAATTCTAAAAAATGATGTGGATAGCACTTGCGCTGGGCTACAAGCCTCTTAAAAATTGAGAAGCCTAGCAGGTATGGTTAAAAAGTTAACTATTCGATATTAATTGCCCAACTGGTCGGTTAGGGAGTCCTAGCTGTATTCTCATGTACCATGCTGCTAGCAACGCAATGCCGATAAAAGCTCTCTTCTGACTTAAATACCCATTTATTTTTAATTTCAGTAAAGTCTTAGGCGAAACACCCTGTGTGTGTATTTGGTGATTCTATAATTTACTGTTGTATTTTTGGCCTAAGTTTGAATGCAATTGAATCATTTTATTTACCACCGGCCACGATCGCAGATTCCTCAAGATGCGGTGGTAAGGTTGTCACCTGCAACTGTTGCTAGGTTTTGATGACGTCACGAGTAGCGTAACCTCTCTCTGCCAATCACCGTCAAGCCGGGCCAGCTGCTCTTTTGGCACACGCACGGGCGCTCGCTTAGCTATACTGCCGTAGAATTAGATGTTCGCAGTAAAGCAGAGGGAAAGAAACTCATGGCCAAGCTGGGCGCCGGAATTATAAGTCACTATTTCCATTGTGACTGCGACAGTCACGAGCGTTAGCTTCACGGTGACATAAAATGGAGGATTCTTTTCTTATTACTATACTCTCCCGCAGTTTCCGTTGTAATTCGAAATCTTGAAATTATTTCATCACGGGCAGTGTGAAGTGAAACTATATGGGAACTATAACTATGAAACATCAGTAATTTTTGTTACCTTTGGGGTTGTAGAGAAAAAACCTTGTAAGCCGAGAAAGTTCAGGATTTCGTGCAAATCGTGCAATATCATTCCTGCATATCATTCGTGCAATATCATTCGTGCAATATTTCGTGCAATATCCAAAATAAACCTTCGCCAGAATTGGGTTTCATTAGAATGGCATTTACGCCTGCGCTAGGAGACACACTTCGGGGTAGTGGTAAAATGTCACAAAATTTAAACATTTTATTAAAACGGTTGAAACACTTAAAGAATAAAAAAAATACAACATCGGCTTTATTTACTTCACGCTGTAGCATAAGCAAATGGCTCCTAAGCAACAACTTCTTGTCGTTCAAAGGGAGGATTTCTGGGCGTCCCTAAACTGAACCACAGCTGTTTTCTTCCGTTCGCTTATCAGCGGCTTTATAACATTGGCGCATAGATGATTACTGTAATGCCTAATTCCCTTTCGTTTTCTATCCCTCCTCACATCGCACAGGAAGACGTCATGGGAGGCATTGAAAAGCTGTTAGAGGTGAGTACAGGCTACCGGTCGGTTTTTGCCTTTATGAAGCTGAATGTCCGTAGACAGACATTCGCCGAATGGAAAACACAATCTGTTTGGCAGGTTCCTTCCAACCAAGCGAAGTTGGCAGGGTAAAGATAGAGGAGCAGGAATACAGGCCGCATTAATTTTTCTGTGCTTCTAGGTTTCTCTCAAGTACAGTGTAGCTGGTATGGTTCTTTTAAAAGGTCACCGTTCACACCCACTAACAGGAAATCGTGACAATCACTTCTGGTTTCCTTGGATGTCAACGCGTGGCACATGGCTTTTAACCGTAATGAACAGTTCTAGACACAGGCATTTTCAGCGGCAAACTGTTTATGAACTCAATTTTTTTCATATAACGAAAGATTTCTCTATAACCATCAAAATATTCACAGATCACCCGACGGCAGTCTGGTATATTTTTACTCTAATCACGTTTTTCCTATCGTCAAAAGCGTTCCTCATTGTTTTTCTATGCTAGCCTGTTAGATGTGACTGATGAAAACACTTTACGAGAAAGATTTTCTACACATCGCAAGAGCGGACCATTACCTTCAATATTTCAGCAACAGTGCCTTACACAATTTGCCAATTTTCAAAAATTTTAGTCCGAGAATGTTGGGCATGAATAAAAAATTGCTCGTTTTTGTCGTTCCCGCCGTAGAGAAGATGGAGAACGGCCCAGTGAATACCGAATAAAATGTGATGAAGGCCGCAACGCTGGTTTTGCTATCCCTAGTTCCTTGAGATTCTAGTGGAAGGCTCGGGGCTCCTCCCTTTATCGTAGTAGTGACCGCTGCGCTCGGGTGCTGAGCCCGATGACGTGGAATTTCATCCCTCCAGTTTCGACCGCGTTTCGGTGGAGAACACGCCCGTGGCCTGAGCGATGTCAGTCTAGGATAACGAACCCCAGATGCTGCTCTTTCTTCCTTCTTTCTATCTCTTCCTCCTTCCTTGTTTTCATTACAACGCGACCGAGAAGTAAGTTTCCTTCACATTTCCCAAAATCATATTTTGCGTGTATATACTCTAAGAGTGCTTTATTTGGTGACGCCGAGGACGACAGAAGCTGGTTGAAGCAGTGGTGCTGAGCAGGCTGAGCAGGGTGTCGCTGAGCAGGCTCAGGTCAGGCTGAGCAGGGTGTCGCTGAGCCGGCTCAGGTCAGGCTGAGCAGGGTGTCGCTCGGAGCGATGGCAATGCGGCTGGCTAACTTCCATCTTATCAATGGCCTCGGGGAGAAAAGGAGTCACCCTGGCACCTCATGGTGCCCACAATGCAACCGGGTCGTAGTACAGCTTGAGGCGTTGAACATGCACAGTCTCGCGGCCGCGGCGGCGGAGATCGACAGATGGCATCAGTGGCTCAAGTATGTAATTAACTGTGGATGTGAGCTCCAGGACGCGGTAGGGGCCCTAATTCACCGAAATAAATTTCTTAGAGAGGCGGAACTACTGGGAGGTATCCACCGTCACACGAGTGACCGGCTGGGAACGCCAGTGCAAGCTTATCTTCGTCATAGCGGTGTTTGTGGCGCCCCTTAGTGGCTGCGCATGCGACCGTGTGATCTGGCGGCTGTGTTCTGCGGCAGCTTCAGAGACAGTTGTACATTCGATGCGGAAGGCGGTATGGAAGAACTGTATCGATGGCAGCGGATGGATGCCGGCCGTTAAGCAGAAAAAATGGAGAGAAGCCAGTGGTATATTGTGTAGCAGGGTTATAGGCGAACCTTATATAGGGGAGAACGAGATGCCAGTCAATGTGATCGGTACATGGCCAGCATGCGACGAAAGGTCCGATGAAAGCGTTCCTTTCGACCATTTGTTTGCGGGTAGTAGGTGGTACAAGTCCGATAATTTATATAGCACGAAGCCAGCAGAGGTTCAAAGACTTCAGACAAGACGGGCCCTCTGTCACTGAGGAGTTCACGAAGAGTGCCGTGGCGGAGAGTGAAACGCTGAGAATGAACGACGCCCCATCGCGAGCTGTAGCAGCTGGGAGCGCAGCGGTCTCAGCATACCTGGTCAGGCGAGGAATGGTAGCAATGACCCTACGGTTGCCAGCAGCAGTGTACGGCAGAGGGCCGAATAATTTGATTCCAACTCAGTGGAAAGGGTGACGCGGAAAGGAACTGAAACTCACCAGCGGTCCAATGAGGCTCTTGCTTACGGCGTTCGCAGGCCGGACACGAGTGGACGTACATAAGTATGAGTTGCAAACGCCCCACCTGTAGTACCTGAGACTAATGCCAGTCTATGTGCTGAATACTGCAGCGTGACCACATTGCGAGTCAGCGTGGGAACAGGCGCTGAAGTGGGAGCGTAGATGGCATGGAGTTACGAGATACCATTTATGTCCATCAGGGTTATAGTTACGCCGACAAAGGAACTTATCGCTAATGGCAAAATGGGAAGCTTGGAGGCGAAGGGCGCGGAATTCCGGATCCTTAGATGGAGCGGATAGAAAGTTGAGATCAGAAGCAATCCATTGGTCTTAAGGCGGCTCTGAAGGCAAGCCGCTGATGTTGACCGAAGGCGTAGAGGCTTCGGACGCAGAGAGGCTGTCGATCTCGGCCGGTAGTGGGAGCGGGACAAGGCATCTGCGTACTGATACTTGCGGCCCGACCGGTAGACGATGCGTACGGTATATTCTTGGAGGCGGAGAACCTATCGAGCCAGGCGACAGGCGGGATCTTTCAGAGAAGAAAGCCAACAAAACACCAAAGGCCCAAATGATGGCGAAGCACATTTTTTATATGACAGAAGAGTCGGAATAGGTTTCAGTCAGGGTTCGGCTGTCGTAAGCAACTACATATTCGTCGAAGCCAGATTTGCGCTGAGCGAGCACACCACTGAGTCCAATACCACTTAAGTCCATGCGTACTTTGCTTGGTGCTTGCGGGTCGAAGTGGCGCAGTATGTGTGGTGGTGTGAGGAGAGTGCGCAAGTTGTTGTAGGCATTGTCGCAGGTGGGCGGCCAACTCGAGAAATCCATGTTGCTGACAAGGAACTGAGTTAAATAGGTAGCAATCGCCGCAAAGTTCCTAATAAAACGCCGTAAACAGGAACAGAGGCCTAAAAAGCTGCGCAGTTCCTTAATGAATGTAGATTTGCGAAAAGCTGTCACAGTAAGAAATACGGCGGTGTCCGGACGGACAGCCTCCTTTCATACGACGTGGCCTAAAATGGTTAAATGGTGAGCACCAAAGCGGACTTTTTTCAAGTTGAGCTGGAGGCTGGCGTCCGCAAGGCAGGTGAGGGCCTGTCTAGACTGACAGGTGAGTCTCGAAGTCAGGCAAAAAGACCGTGATATCGTCCGTATAACACAGACGCGACTTCCACTTCAGGCTGCGCAAAGTAGTGTGCATCATGCGTTCCAAAGTAGCCGGAGCATTAAAGAGGCCAAAGGCACGATGTTAAATTCATACAGGCCGCCAGGGTTCACAAAAGCGCTTTTTCTGTGATCTTCGGTCGCCATTGCGACCTGCCAGTGTTCAGAGCGCCAGTCAAGAGAAGAGAAGAGTTCCGCTCCTTGGAGGCAATTAATAGTGTCATCAATACGCGGGAGAGGGCAAGTGTCTTTCCGTGTTATCTTATTCAGGCGGCGGTAAATAACGGTGAAACGAATAGAACCATCTTTCTTCTTTACGCGTACCACGGGTGAGGCCCATGGACTGTGAGAGATCTGAATCACGCCGCTCTGAAGCAAAGTGTCAAGCTGTTCCTGAATAATATGGCGCTCAATGGTAGAGGCACGGTATTGGCGCGGACGCAGAGGAGCATGATAACCGATGTCGATGTTATTGGTGACCTTCGGCATGTGATGAAAGTGTTGAGGCAGCTGAAGAAATTGAGAGCGTTATGCCGATGGAGGGAAGGAAAACATTTGTAGGCAAAGTGTCGAGAGCAGGAACCGGCGGGCTCATGCAGGTCATTTAAGGGACAGTGGTTTGTCATTCTCATCCACATGGAGAGCCAGTGAGCAGCACGGTTCCGAGGCGCTCACCGCGACGCACAGCGGAAGGTTACACAAACGGATCTGTTTCACGAACGGAACTCGCGGAGGTAGCGGAGAGACTGGCACACGACGATGACAAAGTCGGGCAACATGACCAGGCAATCCGCAAGAATAACAGATCGAGAGATTGTCACCTGTGCGCCAGGAATTTTCAATTCGTGGTTGTGGTCGCAAAAAAGTCCTCGTAGCTTGAGGCACATTAGACACAGGCGCCTGAAGCTGAGCGTAGCGTGAGCAGTACTTAAGAGGTCACGGCTGGGCAACGACTTCAGCGTGGATCAATGGGGAAGTAGCAGAAGCGTGCTGAGATCCTGATGCAGCCGGCTCGACCGTTCGAACTCGTTCACCCACACGTTCGGTGATGACATGGCAAATGTCGGACGCCAGGTATGGAGACGGCCCGCAGCGGTATGGTAGAAGGGAGACTTGAAGCTGATCTTCCTCACGCATGAAGTGTTCCAGCTATTGCGATAGCGCCGAGTGGTCAGGTGCAGCTGACAGGCCGGGAAGCGACTCGACAGGAGTGGGGAGCTTGCGAGTGAGGAGCCTCTGCTTTAGCAACTCGTAGTAACTTTGGCACAGGCTTACAACCTATGAAACGGTGCGGGGATCTCGAGAGAGCAAGCATTTTAAACGCGTCCACTCCGATACCCTTCACAATGTGGTTTACTTTGTCAGCCTCGAATACCTGGACGTTGACGATCGAGCGCAAGTTGACCGCATTTTCGATGTAGCTGCTAAAGGTATCGCCCGAATTCTGCGAACATATGCGCAAGAGTTACTCGGCACGCAGCTTTCGGCCAGGAGGACGACCGAACACTTCGGAAAGGTTCTTCTTGAAAAAGCACCGAAGTTTGGGCCAGTTGGTATTGATCCATCTTGAAAACGTAGCACCACGAAAAAACGAGGACAAAATAGACAGAGGTACGACAGCATATGTCCTGTCGTACCTGTGTCTATTTTGTCCTCGTTTTTTTGTGCTGCTACGTTTTCAAGAAAGATTTTCTTGAAGGTGGCCCACGTGCAGAGGTCATTTTCGTGGTTGTGAAACCACAGGTTCGCTGCGCTGGTCAAACAGAAGATGTTTTGTAAAGAAGATGTTCAATTTTGTAACGTCTTTCTACTTGTTATACGGGCTCACCCGCTCGTAGGACGTAAAGCAGTCTTCTGCATCGTGGTCGTCAGACCCGCTGACGAGAGCGGGGTTCCGCTAGCGGAGGTAACCGAAACATAGGACTGCTGGGCCAACCTGCATGGCTTGATGCTGGTCGTTAGCGCGCGGCTGCGGAGTTCCAGGGTGTACGGGGATGGCAAACAGAGCCCCGCCAAAAGTAAGAGATGTTTACTGGTGACGCTGAGGATGACGGAAGCAATGGTGAAGCAGTGAAAATCGGCCGTCTGTCAGGCTTAGCAGGGTAATGCTAACGCCCATCTTCTTCTCCACATTGTATATATATATACATACATGAAATTATTTTAATACATCTGAGAGCTCGACGGAACAAAGCTAGTCGCAAACGCATCAGGACATAGATCAGTCTCCGCGTCTGTCTCTTCTATATATATATATATATATATACAGAGAGAGAGAGAGAGAGAGCGTCCCAGCTAACTTCGATTAATATTTATAAAAAACTAGGCGTTCTTGAGAACTACTGAAATCGCGTGGATGTTGTTAGGATTTATTTAAAGTTACACCACCATTTTTTTCGCTCCTCCTATTTGAATAATTAGTCGAGATAAATAAATTAACTTCTTAAATATATCTTGAAACGTTCAAGCGTCAATAGGAGAGTTCTGGAGCTCCAAAAATATTGTCTAACCCAGGCAAGTCCAACGGTATAGGCTTAGCGTGGCCGTTTTTATTCGGGAAAAACGAAAGCCCGCGGAGTTTAAAAATTACCACGTGAAAGCGCGCTCCGTGCGCCCGTATGCGCCAAGATTACAGCGATCTCTTCCGGCTTTGTAAAAACCTTCACTCGCTTCGCACCTTTCGTGCTGCCCAGGACAGGACTTCGCGCTGTGCTTGGTTCGAAGACAAGCGCCAGTCGGTTTGGGCGGCAATCGAAATATAGCGCGGCTCCCGTTTTTCAGTGTAGTTCACACGACCTTCTCAGGCATGTTATATGCGTGTCTGCATGTTGAAATCTTGCTCCCAGTTTCAAACTCATGAGATTGCATCGTTCCTCTGCATGCATTCTGCTAACGTGAGAGTGCACCTATCGCCGCAGAAACGGGAGCCGTGCTTTCTTTCAACTGCCGCCCGAGCCCACTGGCGCTTACCGTGTAACCAAGCGCAAGTCGGCAATGCGGCAGTATTGCGTTATTTCCCGTCCTGAAAACCAATTTTCAATTTTGGACCCTGCTGGACCCTGCGAGTCTGTATCCCTCGAACTGTGCCTTTCGCAGGTTGAATTGACACGACTAAATGCGGCTCACCCCAGAATGTCATACCGACCAAGCCGTGGCGGCAAATTGTCAGCCAGTAAATGAAGGCAGACATTATAGCTTGGAAAAAGGAAGCTCCCTGTGCATCTTAATGAGTCAGGCTAGCAAATGCTCAAGGCAGTTGGCAGAGATAGGCGGGCAATACTTCAGAGCTCGGAGCAAGGGAAACTACCCAAGCGTTGTTGCCACGAGAGGTCGCTATTTGAAAATACCCGTGCTGCCTCCCTTACTCCCGCTAATTAAGAAGTTTATCGACATCAATCTATCAGCCAGTTGTTCATCCACTAAAACATCCTCTTTAGGACCGTATGAAAAATTGAGAATTGGTTTTTGAGTAAATGAGACACTGCAGTAACTGTCTCGTATCTCGATGGACACTAGACCCCCACCACAAGGGAAGGGAGGAAGGGGGGAGTGAAATGAAAGTGAAAGAGATGCCGTAGTGGAGGTCTACGAAATAATTTCGGCCACCTGGGGATCTTGAACGTGCGCCGGCATCGCGCAGCACAGGACCACCTTTGCGCTTCCCCTCCATCGAAACGCGGCCGCCGCGGCCGGGTTCAAACCCACAAATTTCGGCTCAGTAGTGGGCGCCCCTTTTAATTTCCGCATAAGCCACCTGATTTAAGTAACCGCCGAAATTATTTTCCTGTTACAGTGCCTAATCACCCCTCTGTCGGAGATCGACGCCGTGAGCACCGTGGCGATTATGTTCAAGGTCATAGGAGGAGTATTTTATCGACTTGGCGAGTGTAAGTACGATAAACAGTAGAATCAACAGTATTTACAAGTAAGCCTGAGATTGTAACTTGCCCGGTTTCATTTCAACGACCGGCATATGGACTATATGGAACGCCGCAGAGAATGGCAGCGCAATAATTTAAACCACCTCTTGTTCCCTAAAAGAGTTGCGACGTCATATATTAGTGGCATTTTCTGCCTTTGATAGGGTGCTCAGCGCATTAAAAAACATGAGTAGTCGAGTGAATTGCGCGAACAAGCAGTAAATAATTGATGATTTCATTATTTTCCCTAATGTTGTTCCGGTATCGCTTTCAAAGGCGGAATGATGGCTGCGAAGTTAATCACGATTTGAGGTCACGTGGGGCATAGAAAGGCTCTGGTAACACCGCTGCTCTATACATTTCACTTCGCATCAGCTGCTACGCAAACCTGCGAGGAGTGGCATTCACAAAAAAATGAAAAAGGCAGTAATTTTATCACAGTTTCTTGTATGACTCACGTGACCTCAGCTCGTCTTCGACGTCACAGCTATCATTCCGCAATTTCAGAACGAAACTGTGCAAGAAATAATTCAGCTATAAAATGTTGAGCTGTAGTAGGCGCATTCTAGGTTGTAAACAATGTACACTACTGTTTGGTACTCCATTCCACAGACTGAAACTCGCAGTCGTAAATATGGTGCCTCTATTCCTTTAACGTGCGCTGATATCGATTAGTAGATGAGCGCCTCTTGCGTTTCGCCTCCATATAAAACGACCTTCGCGGCCTGTATTGAACCCGAACCTCCGAGTGTAGTGGAGGACTAACCACTGAACCACCCTGGCGGCGCATTGTTCGAGAGGTTCCTTTATGTGCTTAGCCCTCTATCTGAGAAGTTACCCGCTGATAGAGGCAATAAAAAAAGTAGAACGAGCAGTCCTAACAGTACTAATAGTAGAACAGCTGATGTCCCTTAGTCGTAACTGAAAACTAAGTAAAAACGCCAAGCGTTACGGCAGGCCGTAACGCTTGCCGGCTCTAGCAATCTAGCAAGAAGCGGTCCCAAATTCCACATGCCCGTATTGTCCGGAGCTAATTGTCTGATTTCATGATTTACTTCATTAATATAACTATTTTTTATTATAGGTTTGATTGTTTCATTGTTTGAAACCGGAATTCGCTAACAATTCAACTAAACTCTGACTCTGCTGCAGGGGTTCCCGACATATCGCCGACGATCGAAGCAGTCTGTAAGGTGACAAAGAAGATGAGCTGCGCCGATTTTTTATCTGGAGACCAGAAGTGCTCAGAACCAATCTCGATTACTCTGCCTGGAGAGTTCGAACTTGACCAGGTGGGAGCGACCTCCTTAGGAAGTCTTTTGGTTATTTTTATTTGTTTTCCACGCCTCTTTGTGTGGTTTATGTCAGAGCTCAGTTCGTGCGAGAGCACTGTTTATATTGCCCCACTCTACCAGCGCCCCCGTGCGGTCTGTCTTCGACCTTTGTCGCGCGCCGGACTTCGTCCTCTTCTGCTCGGTGCTAGGGTCGGCCGGCTGCGCTCCGCCCAGTGTGCTCGCCAGGGACAGAACGTTCTGCCGGCGCCCGTGGCATTTTGGTGGAGGTGCGGGGTACGATCCATGTACGAAGAGGTCCCAGGAACCTCCAGCGCTCCGCCACACCCCCTGGACACGACACCTGTCCACACGTCAAGCCGCCGCTTGAAAGGCTTAGCTCCCGAGTACAAACCCCTCACCGTGCCATCCCGCACGATGACCTCTACGGTGGCCAGCCAGACCTTCCAGCCATCTGTGAGTTCGTCACCGCTACTTCTTCATACGCCTCGCACGCCTGCGTCGTTTCATGGTGACAAGTTTGAGGATGCGGAGGACTGGTTGGACGGGTATGACAGGGTTGCTGAATTTAATCTGTGGGACGAAGACCGCAAGCTTCGGAACGTTTACTTTGCCCTCCAGGACGCCGCCAAGACGTGGTTCGAAAACCACGAGTCCGCCATCCACACCTGGCAAGACTTCCGGCGGCAGTTGCTGCATACCTTCAGCAGCAACGAACGGAGGGAGCGTGCTGAATTGGCCTTGCAATCGAGGGCGCAGCAGCCAAACGAGAGCGTGGCGATGTTCGTGGAGGACATGACCCGGCTCTTCAACCGCGCTGATCCTTCGATGTCTGAAGCCAAGAAGGTGCGCCATTTGATGCGGGGAGTGAAGGAGCAATTGTTCGTTGGGCTCGTGCGCGATCCTCCGGCTACAGTCGCCGATTTTGCGAAGGAAGCGGCAGGCATGGAGCGCGCCCTGCAACAGCGGTTTGCGCACCCTTAGCAAAAACTAATACGTTTGGAATATACGGAGGTCTATTTAAAATGTATTTTAAACATATTTTGTATTCATGAATGCACTAAAAATATGTAGGAAATACGTTTCTGAAATTTCATGCTTGGTATTCGAAATATATTTTTAAAATGTGCCAAAAATACCTCACTTAAAGCATACTTCGAGCACTTTTCAAATACATGAAAAAATATGCATGCAGTTTTAGCATCTTGTCAGTGTATTAAAAGTGTATTTTCGGAAATATTAAATTAATTCATCGAAAGTATACTTCAATTCTAGAAACCGGGCAGCCCTTGTAAACGTATATGTATGCAGTTTTAGCATCTTGTCAATGTATTAAAAGAGAACTTTCGTAAATATGAAATTAATTCATCCGAAATATATTTCAATCCTAACAAACGGGCAGTCCTTTTAAACGTCTTTGCACACTTCTAGCTGCCATGAACAGTCGAGTGCTCGAAATCGTGTTTCGGGAAATGGCATTTGCGTGTCGTCAATGTATTTGAAGTGTACTTCCGTAAATACGTAATTAATTCGTCCAAAGAACACTGAAATTCTAGCAAATTGGCAGTCCGCATTAGCATATTTGCAGCGCACTACAAGCTGTCGCTGAACAATCTAATGCTCAAAATCGAGTTTCGGGACATCGCATTTTGGTGCTGGCCATCTATTTAAAGTGTACTTTCGTAAATACGCAATTAATCCGTCTGAAGTATATTTAAATTCTAACAAATGGGTTGTCCGCGTAAACATATTTGCATTACACTTCAAGCTACCGTGGAACAATCTAGGGCTCGAAATGACGTTTCAGCGAAGAGTGAAAACTTTCCCTTTCTTGTCATCCTTTCGTTTATGGTAACTTCTAGCAGGAAGGTGATCACCACTTATACCCCTGCTACACGGGCGCTTCGAATGCCTTCCAGCCGAATGTCATCTAACGATGCTACATGTGTTCTGTCTAAGGGAGTGCTTGAAGATAATATTACGCCAATGAATATTAACCGCGTCAGCATGAAATTTCCCCGGGAGTGCGCCGATGATCGGAGGACGACTGCACTCATACTGTTGTTTACATCGCTTGTTTACATAACATAAAACGCAATCTGCGCTTTGGTTCTAATAAACAATCTGTTTTCTTTTTTACTGGTTGTACTCGTGATTGTTTACGCAGTGCTACAATGTGTGGGAAGCGATGATGCGATCGCACGCCTGAGAAAGCCGGGTTGTTGGCATCGCGCAGGACTGGCGCTTCTCGCTTCTTGTCCCGGCTTTCTCCGACGTGACCAGTACTTTTTTTTAAACTATTTTATCCAGAAGTATGTATGGCGACTGTTCGCTTTAACTGAAACGGCCTAACTTGTTATCCACAAGCTAGCGACGGCGACGACTGCTGCTGGCCGTAAAGCACGGCTCGGCAGTCTGGGTCACACCGGCGATTCCCGTTCATCGTACGCGTGCCCTGCGATGTAAGCAATAGTTGATTTCAGGTCACTGTTGCCAAAACTACACCTGGTGACCATTTGCATTCGCTAAAGCTTGTGATTCGCTCTTCACAACCGCCGAAATCACAGATCCAACCCTGCGAACTCGCTGGGCCTAGTCGTCGCGGAAGGGAACAGAGCCGTCGTCGATTGAAACTGATTTGGCAAGCGCTTATCGCTGGTGAGTGTTCAGGTATGCACACGTGAAATATAGCCGTTCGTTTCGCTCATTTAGAAGCGCGAGCATGCACACACCGCCGCCTCATCACCGTGCTCTCGCTCAGCCGCCGACAAGGCTGACCGTCCGCCGACCGGATTCGTCGGTGTCGTTGGCCTGAAAAACGTGTCCCTCTAGAATCATATTATAGTAAACTAGATATTTCACTATAATTACATGCTGTTGTTCAGCGTGATATATACTGTCGTTGTCGGACTAGTGTGACCGCCGTCGTCGTCGTCGCTGTACACTGAAAACGAGCTGAGGCTTTCGAATGCGTTTCGAAAGTGTCGTGCAGCACCGCGGCAGTCCATCGAGTCCGAATGTCATTCCTATTCTCGAATGCCATTCCACTCAATGTCATTCGAACATTTCCGAGTGAGAACGTGATAGCATTATACCAGCAAAAGCGCCTTGGGTACTTCTGGGTCCGAATAAGCCAGCGGAAAGGACCCCGTGTGGCAGGGCAGACCGGCTCCCTTACACGCCCATGTATCTGTTGGTTGACAGTTCGACTCCTGACCTGTGCCTGACGCAAGTTTCAACTAGCAATTCCGTTCTCAATTAATCCCAGATTCGAACGCGACCAGTAGGGTACTTCTGCGATAATTTGGAAGCCCACAGTATTTGCGCAAATAAAGGTATCACCGTGCAAAATAGTGCGTCGCTTTCGCTGGGTATATATACGGCAAGCCAAGTATAGCGCTTGTCCTAGGATTTGTTGTTTGCTGTGTCGCTGTCGTCTTGGTATGCTGTATGTAGGTATCTGCCGTTCCCATTCAATCACGTGACGTTATAATATCAGACTCCTGTTGATTAATGGTAAATACCCGTGTACGATTTGTTCTCCAGTTGATGAATTAACCCGTGTCATTCCATGGAGCCGCCCAGTAGACTCTTTTTTAAGCCCGAGTAAACACATTTTTAATGTATTAAATGTATATTTTTAGTATATTTCTAATGTATATTTTTATTATATTTTTAATGCATTATAAATATGCTAAGCGGGCAAAAATGTACTTTTCACGTATTTTTAAGAACGTTTAAAATATTATTCCTAGTATACTTAGAAAGCATTCGTATTGCAGTTTAAGCATAGGGACAAAAAAATGCGAAATAAATATGAAATTAATACAATACGTTTGAAATGCATTTTTAGCACATCCTCTTTTCGCTAAGGGCACTACGGCCGTCCATCAAACATCACTGCTGTGGAGTGCCACATTCCGAAGCCCGGGGATGAGAACACCTCCCTCCGAGAGCTCATCAGGAGCATCGTGCGCGAAGAGCTGCAGAAGCTTCGCTCTGTGGAGCAGCCTCCTAGTGTGACCGCCATCTCGGATGCTGTCCGTGACGAGATACGCCGCACGGTGCAGCCCATTCCGCCTCCCCAACCGCCAGCGCCCTATGTGATGACATACAGCGAGGCGTTGCGAAGTACTGCGCCACCACCGCCGGCGTTCTACTCTCCTGCCCCTACCGCGCCGTCCCGCCGATTCCCGTATACGGCAGCGCTGCCAGACGACCGCCCACCCGTCACGAAGGCAAACATGTGGCGCACGCCGAACAACAGGCCCTTGTGCTTCCACTGCGGCGAAGCAGGCCACATCCGTCGTCACTGCCCGTACCGCCGGATTGGCCTGCGCGGCTTTTCGCCAGACGCACCCCTGCCACGCTATGGTGAACGACCCCGCGAGATCGATCAGTACCTAGCGGCCAACGTCCCACCTGCACCCACTGCCCAACGTCAGTCCAGGTCACCGTCACCTCGACGGTTGTCTTCACCAGCCCGCCAGTCCTACGTCCGGCAGTCCTCCAGCCCGCGCCGGGAAAACTGAGTACTGCGACCCCCGGAGGTAGGGCCGCCGTCACTGGACATAATGACGAACATCCTCCGCTCACCGACGTTAGCATGCGACCCGACCTCCGACCTCACGCCGCTACGACCTTTCGACGCCCAGAGACGCCTTCGCTTGACGCTTCAATTGGACAATGTTGTGGCCATGTTGTGACACCTGAGGGCGTCAGCCCCGACCCTGACAAGACGGCCGCTGTAGCTGCGTTCCCGACTCCCACTGATAAGCGAGCTGTGCGCCGGTTTCTTGGCCTCTGCGCATATTACAGACGCTTCGTGCAAGACTTCTCCAGGCTGGCTGAGCCTCTCACACGGCTGACAAAAGACGATCAGCCTTTCGTCTGGGCACAGGAACAGCAGGACGCCTTCGAAAAGCTCCGCGAACGCCTACAAACAACGCCCATTCTTGCCCATTTTGACGAGGAGGCGGACACGGAACTTCACACCGATGCCAGCAACATTGGCCTCGGTGCAGTCCTCGTCCAGTGGCAAGATGGTGTTGAACGCGTGATTGCGTACGGCAGCCGCACGCTGTCACGGTCCGAGGCAAATTACTCAACCACTGAAAAGGAGTGCCTAGCTGTTGTGTGGGCGATAACGAAGTTCCGGCCCTACTTGTATGGTCGCTCGTTTCGGGTCGTGAGTGACCACCACTCACTGTGTTGGCTCGCGAATCTTAAAGACCCCTCGGGCCGGCTAGCTCGTTGGAGCCTTCGCTTGCAAGAATTTGACGTTACAGTTGTCTACAAGTCGGGCAACAAACACAGCGATGCAGACTGCTTGTCCCGTGATCCTATTCCGTCCAGCTCTGATGACCTCGAAGATGACCCTCTATTTATTGGTGCTCTGACCACGTCCGCCCTCAATCAACAACAGAAAGACGACACGGAATTGCGCCCACTCATCGATTATCTCGAGGGAACCGCCTCGTTACCACCTCGTCTATTCGCGCGTGGCTTGTCGTCGGTTTGCTTGCGAGATGGCGTCCTCTACAAACGAAATTACGGCCCGACGGACCCTGGTTACCTGCTCGTGGTTCCAACGGCGCTCCGCACTGACGTTTTGCAGGCGTGCCACGACGAGCTTCCTTCCGGCCACCTCGGATTTTCTCGATTTTCTCGAGGGGCAATATGTTTGTTTTGTATTCCTTGTGTTTATCAGCGAGCTTTCGATTGGAGACATCTTCTTTGAAAATGATTCTTTTTGACAAGTTGCAAATCGCTTAAAGTGACGCGTTCTCGAGCCCTTACGCGGTTTCCTCACCTATTTTCCATCTATCGCACCCGGACACACTGCAGACTTCTGCGACTTGTGAAGGCATTGAACCCAGCAAGTATCCCAGCCACTACCAGAAAACCATGATTAGATCGCCTAGGATCGCTAAAGCTGTCAAAAAAAATTTAGTTAGTCTATGGTTGTCGCCATCTGTAGCAAGGGCCGAGAAGATGAAGAAAATTATGGGTACACCATCTACTTTTTTCAGTACGTCACACTCCGAAGTTCAATATGCATTGTTTGGTAAAAAAAAAACTGTAAGTCTGTACGTGGTCTTCCCTAACTCCCAATACTTCGCAAAAACTCGTGAAAGTGTTCGCAGTCTTTTCTGTAATTCCTAAGCCCTAATATAGCCTTAACATGACCGGCTGTACAGCGTGCATACCTAAACCGTCAACATCTCCGCGCAGTGCTCCTATAACAGCTTTCGCTGCAAAATATTCGCCAAAATCAAATGTCAGTAGCGAAGGCGATAAAAGAGTAGTTGTCTCATACTTAACATTTCGCACCAATAAAGCAATGCCAGTCACGAAGACGAAAGGTTCCTCCTAATAGCACCGGCTGTAAGCCAGGAGTCATTACTTTGAGGAACACGACTACGAAGAAGGAGTTTTGCTTCTTTGCATAGAGGGCAGATTTCGCCGTATTTTATTTGATGGTACACTCTGCAACTCTTTATTCGGAACTACCTGACATTTACCTATTCCAGGCTGTATGCAAAGACAAAGCTAAAATAATTTTGATTGCTGATAACATTTGTCTTTCGCTGGGAGTGCTAATGCGTACTATTTCGTTGTGCTACTAAAGAAGTGGGATACTATTGCAGTTGCCTGTCACTGCAAATTCATTGACGACGCAAGTTGCGGGAGAGCAACTGTGTGCGTATGTTCACTCTCTGGTTGCCTTCTTTTTCAGTGCTTAAAAGACACCCGGCTCGAGTGTGAAGACGGCGAGAGTACCACTGTGAGTCAATTCCTTCAAGTTCTAAACCCTATTCTCACGTCTAAACACTACCGTGGATCTTGTGTTATGAAATGATCCAGGTATAGTGTCTAATTTTATAGTCTGACCTTGGATCAGCACCGTAAACGATGTAATTACTGAAATACATCAATGAATAGCCCCAAAGCATATTGAACTGCCCGGGAGAGTTTTGACGGGTGAGATAGGAAGTTTTTATTTATTTTCTTTTTCATTTATTTATTCAAATACCCTAAGGGCCCACTGGGGGCATTACATAGGGGGGGGGGGGACAAATCAGAGCACAATTTTCAAAGGCAAAAAAGCACTTTCTGTGGTTAATACATCATGTTGAGAAAGAACATAACAACGTAAAAACTGTTACAAAAAAATGCACAAATAACAAAGAAAGAGAACATAATAGTTAGCAAGTAAGTGATATAAAAGCAAATCTGGTTACTGAACGCGCTGGGATTCCAGATATGTTAGCAATTCCGACTGAAATAAAGAAAACTGGGCTATGGTAGCGATACTGGAGGGCAACTCATTCCATTCTTTTATTGACAAGGTTAAAGGCGAATTCTTGTACTTTTCCGTACGAGCGAAGATGGGGTTAACTTTGTAGATATGATCGGTGCGACGTGAAGTATGAGGTGGCGGTAAGATGTGCGACCGAGCAAATGATATACTGCTGTGAAAGAGAGTGTGAAAAAAAGATAATCTGGCAAATTTTCTGCGCATTGCGAGGGGCGGCATGTTGAGCTCTTGCTTCAACGATGAAACGCTTTGAAATCTCGAGTACGATGATAAGGTGAATCGCGCGGCTTTATTCTGAACGGCTTCAAGTATATTGGAGAGGGTGGTTTGGTAGGGATGCCAAATGATTGACGCATATTCCAGTGAAGGGCGAACAAGAGAATTGAATGCTTGAAGCCTGCTGTCCCTGTCGGCTAGATATAAGCGCCGCTTTAGGAAGCCAAGTTTTCTTTGTGCTTTAGATGTAAAATTTTCGATGTGGTCTGTCCATGTTAAGCTAGAGTTTAGCAGAATGCCGAGATATTTAACCGATGAAACCGAGTCTACTATGCTGTCATTTATTAGGTAAGTGTTTGGTTGCGATTTTGAAACAGAAGTGAATTTCAAATGTTTATTCTTTTCTCTATTTATTTGTATCTGCCATTTGCCGCACCACTCTGTTAGTTTGTTAAGGTCAGATTGTAAAGCTATGACGTCGTTAGGACTAGATATACCTCTGTAAATTACACAGTCGTCGGCAAAAAGGCCAACTGTCGAATTGATATTTAGTGCTATATCATTAATATATATTAAAAATAAAAGCGGTCCTATTACTGAGCCTTGAGGGACGCCAGAATTGACAAGGGCTAGGCTGGAAATATTATCATTTAATTTAACTGCTTGAGAACGATTTGTTAGAAGTTGTTCAAGCCATCGAGTTGTATTGCCGTCGAGTTTGATGCTGCGTATTTTCAGTGTTAGTCGTTTATAAGGTACACGATCGAGGGCTTTTGAAAGATCAATAAAAATACCATCTACATAATGAGAAAGGTGCAATGAATTATGAAGGGCCGTTACCAACTCGTAAAGCTGTGTTTGGCATGAAAGCTTTGGGCGAAAACTATGCTGGTTGTTTGCAAGCAAATTATTTCGATTGAGATGGGCCATAATGTGAGTGTATAGAAAATGTTCGAGAAGTTTGCAACTAACAGATGTTAACGAGATAGGTCGGTAGTTACTGAAGACAGTGTTATCACCAGATTTAAGTATTGGCAGAACATGAGCTGTTTTCCAGTCTTCTGGTATATACCCAGAATCGAGTGATTGTTGGAATATTAGTGAAATTATCTGTGCTGAAAAATGACTGCTTAGTTTTAAAAGTTTAGCACAGATGCCATCGGGCCCTGGACTGGTCTTGAACGGCAAAGGGTCAATGGCGCATTTTACGCCGTGTGCGGTGATAATAATAGAAGGAAAGAGAAACGGGATACTCTGCGGCGGTGGCGTTACGGAATAAATAGGATGCTCATCTGTGAACACCCCAGCGAAGTATGCATTAAATTGCTCGGCCCACTCAACTGGTGATAGCACGTTGCCATCTGTACCTAACATTGATGGTGCCGACTGATTATGTTTGGGATTTACTACATTCCAGAACTTTTTCGGGTCTGTTTTTAAGACATTCGGCGGAGTGCAATTGAAATATTTCTGTTTTGCGTCAATAACTGTTCTTTCGGTTTGTTTCGAGATTTCCTTGTAATTTTGCCAGTCTTCGGGAACATTTCACCGACTCGCTTTCCTATACGCTCTTTTCTTCCTATTTATGGATTTCTTGACATCGTGGGTGAACTATGGGTCGCTTATACGTGATGTTAAAGTGTATTTTGGCACACATGAGTCTTCAATATATTTCAGATGACCGCGAAATAAGCACCAGTTCTCGTTAGTCGTACGGCTCTCGAAGCTTGGTTTGAACTGAGCTAAAAAACCTTCTAGCATGCGATTCATTTTTTCAGTATCTGTGCGCGCATAGTTCAATATTTGCTTTGTTATTTTTCTTCTGTCAACGCGAGGTAGGGTGAAAGAACAATGCACAGCCTTGTGATCACTGATTTCTTCCAGGACTTGAGTATGTGCAAGCTCCGGATTATTTGTCAGGATGAGGTCTAATGTGTGATTACCGCGAGTGGGTTCGTGCACTACCTGGGTGAGATGATGATAGTGAAGACACTGAAGAAAACGTAGATGCTCAGCACGGTTACTATGAGTGTTAATTGAAGCAGTGCTCCAATCAATGGCTGGATAGTTAAAATCCTCACAGATAATTAAAAAACACCCAGGGAACCTCTTCATGAATTGATCAGTTGCATAATTGAAAAGGTCAGTGAAATCGGAACGGCTATCTGGGGGCCGGTAGCATGCACCAATGACGCAATGAACGTGTCAAAAATGAGCTGAAACCTAGATTATTTCGAGAGGCGATTCAATAGCTAATAGTGATGGCTGGAATTGCTGATTTACCACGATGAGTACTCCTTCTCCTCTAGACACGATTCTATCTCGACGGAAGAGTACGAAAGTCGGGGGGAACATAAGCTCACTATTGGAAATGTCGTCGGAAAGCCAGGTTTCGGTGCCAACAAGGATATCGGTGGAACACGTGTGCATTATTGTGTTTAAGACGTCAAGTTTATGAAATAAGCTGCGGAAGTTCGCCAAGAGCAAGCAAATCGGAGCGGGCGAGGCAGTTTTCTTTCGTTGTTTTTCATGCCGTCATTCCATGGTCTGGTCTGGTGGAGCAGAAATTCGGATAACGCGATCAGAGGCCGAATCGTAGCGATAAACCCCGCTCTTCATATGCAACTTGTTGTATCGCACCGTATAGCGCTCTTTTTCCTTACGGTGCTCCTTGGCGAAATCACGCAGCTTTTTTCTTTCGTGTAGCACTTTAGGAGAGAAATCCTCGTCCAAGCAGACTTTAGGTGACTCGAGGTCCTTTAACTTGGATGCATTGCTGAGAACTTCCGATTGGGATTCGAAGTTAAGAAATTTGACGATAATCGGACGATGGCTATCAGGTCGGCGTTGGCCTAAGCGATGGGCTCTTTCAATATCTCCAGCGTGAATACCAAGATGAGTGTCTAAAAATTCCCTAACAATGCTCTCGGATTCCGCATATCTCTCGTTGTCAGTTTCAGGAAGGCCTTTGATAATCAGATTATTTCTTCGCATGCGGTTGCTCATCTCTTCTACCACATCTATTAGCTCACTGTTTGTTTTTTTTTTGATGCCGTAGAAGCAATAACAAAATTTTATACTCTAGCGTGCCTGTCTCCTGCGGAAACTTTAATGCCTATGAGCTATGAAGCGCATTTCGACCCAAATTATTACTCTTGTTATCAACTATGGACCTTCTAGAACTATACGTATAAAGTAATAAACACCAATCTTGGTTTCAGTTTCTCTGTGGTAGGACTGGCGACAAAAACTGAATAATTACCGAGTTACCAGAAACAACTGTACCAAACCTTATCCAATAACCAAGCCGACACTTCATGTTTAGAATTTAGAAGGGCATACGACAGTGATTATGACTAGTTATTAAGTAGTAAACTTTCGTCACTAATTATTGGTAGTTTTGTTTCATTCCTGTAAATAACTGTCCAAAATATAGGAAGCAATTTGTCGACCTCCATGGTTATAAATTGCGACCTGTGCAAGTTACTTCTGGAGTTCCTCAAGGAGCGTTCAAAAGGCTCCTTCAATTCGTTATTTATTTTATTGATACTGTAATTACTGTTCAATCTTGCATCAGCCTCTCAGCAGGTGAATCTCTTATTTATAGTGAAATAAATTCAATAGAAGTGGTAAGCTCTCTCCGAGAGCACTTTATTTTATATTTTTTTAATCGAGGACACTGCAATCTTTTACGGGCTCGTAAAGGAGTTGGTCACAGGGAAAACAAAGTAAGGGCCAAAGAAAAGTAAATATTTAGAAATTACACTCGACCAACGAAACAAAAAGCAAGAAGTACAGGGCAAAAGCAACTGATGGTAAATGGAAGAGGCAAGGGCGAAGAGGAGGAAGAGGAGGAATAAGAGGTAAGGCAGGGAGGTTAACCGGAAGAATAACCGGTTTGCTACCCTGCACGGGGGAAGGGGGAGAGAGGATAAAAAATTGAAGAGAAAGAAGAGTAACAGAAAATAGAAATCACATAAAAGTTACCATTCCTTAAAGTCACAGCCTATCATGCAGGCCAGAAGTTCGCAAGAAGCGGAGCAGTGCAAGCAAGGGCGAAGAAGTGCCCGGAAATTAATGCAACAGAGGGCAGCACCCGTCAGTCGCCGCCTTTTTTTGAGGGCATTAACTTTAGGCCTATTATTTGCGCCATTATTTTGAGGACAACAACAGCAACAACAGTGCGGACTTGAGCGCTTCGATGGAAAAAAAAACCAACAAACGCTGCAACAACGATTCAGATGCGTCCTAATTGATACTATTGTAAGCTGGTAAAATTTTGAGACCTGAAACCAAACATTCAGATGCCTAATAGCGTTAGCTGGGCAAATAAAGTTTCGAAACTAAAATCCGTACGTGCAACTAATGGTTGTGTTCTTGCAAGCTTGTTCGAGTGCCAATATTTAATAGAGTTCATCACGGGTCGTTGGTTTTATCCCGGCAGTGGCGGTCCCATTACAATGAGGCGAAGTGCAAAAACAGCCGCCTGTAGTGCAATGTCAGCGCACAGCAAACGTCCCTATGTGGTCTAAATTATTGGGCAACTCCCAATAGTGCGTGCCTGATATCATATAACTGGGCCTAGTGACATTATACCCCATCATTCAAGTTCAATATCAGTTTCCTTCTTCCTGAAGGACCAAGTACTTCTGGAGCTGGTGAATTCTATTGAGGTAAGTTTCTTTTTCACCACAGCCATTTCATTCTTTTCCCCTTAACATACCCAACATGTGCTTCAGGGCCATTAGATCGAGGTCAAATAACACCATGCATGGTCACCATTCTAGAAACACAAAATCGCGTTTCCGTCATGATTCTCCTGATATTATCAACCTATGTTTTGGTGTTGTTTTTTATGCGTGAGTGTGCTAAAGAGCACACCTAGCTGCATAAGGACTTGATCAACTATCATATGCACACACCTGGATGCGTTGCCGGCTTGCTAGATGGGCTCTTTTATTATGTAACTTGCAGCGCTGGCTGATGATGAACCGATATGCGAAGGACACACCAATGCGAGTTGTGCGTCTTTATGGTTCATGTCTGTCATTTGCCAGGGTTGTATGTTACTTAATGATAGTGCACGGATAACGAGGCATCTTGTTATTTCTGCAATACAATGTAACATCTGCAAGTATAAAATTTCTTTCACAAGTAATGTGTTATCAAACAGTTGTTATTTCCGTTGAGATCTCTCAAGAGCCCAATCTGTACCCTGTTGCATAAGACTGCAACCAATTTTATTAGATTACATAAAAGTGCCGCTGCGGTGGCTCAGTAGTTATAGTGCTCGGCTGCTGACCCGAAAGACGCGGGTTCGATCCCGGCCGAGGCGGTTGAATTTCTTTGGAGGAGAAATTCTAGAGGCCCGTGTACTGTGCGTTGTCAGTGCACGTTAAAGAACCCCAGGTGGTCGAAATTTCCGGACCCTTCCACTACGGCGTCTCTCATAGCCTTAGTCGCGTTGGGACGTTAAACACCATAAACCAACCAACAATTACATAAAAATAAATATTTTCTTGTTTGTCTTCTCTGTGAATGCAGCAGGCTCTTATAGAGGAGGTGAAATATTTCATTTTGACTGTTATAGGATTATTATTAGGCTTTTGCTTAACTCCCATCTGATTTAGCAACTTATACCAAAATCTCGCTACAAAGCTTCGAGATTGTTAAGACAAAAATTCCAGTCCAGCAATTTTCGTCTTAAAGTTACTTGCCTATTCCTCCTCTTGACGGTGAAAAAAGAACTAGCGAATATCACCTTTCCGCCGCTTATTCTAAGCAATTAAAGAACTATCGGCAGAGAACTTAGTGACCTAATGCCGCTCTGCGCTCTGGACACATCCCCTGAAAAGGCACCAGTAAATTGACGGAAGTGCTCATTGAGAAATGCATTCGCTAATACGCGGCCATCTTCGTCGCAATGAAGGGTAGGCTAGAGACGCGAAGCTTTCCTTTGTGCAAGTCTACTTCCATTCCGTCGCTAGTGCCGCGGACGCCATCTATGAAGGCTCCTTGCTACTATATGTGCCTAGAAAATTTTGCAGTCTGAAAGCTGTTTCGTGCTTGTCGTTGAAGGAAGAAACTTTGCACTAATGTAACAAATATGCCCCAAATATGACCTTCTAGGTGAAAAGTATTAACTGGTAGCGGGGACTAACCTCCGCCGCGCAAGACGAAAGGAAATATTTTCGCTTCGTAGCTGCCGCTTCATTACCAGAAAAAGGAGAATCTTCTTAAAATCTGTAAATTTTCTCTCGCGCGATTTCAGTTAACGGCTTACCGCAGCATGTGTTCAGAAGGGCGCCGCAAACGGCGCCAGATTTTCATGCATATGCCCCGTTTTTAATTTTTTTCTTTCTCCAATTTACGCTCTGGTGGCCCGAAGCTTCGAGGATTCATATGCTGCAAACCAAGCGTCGTGGCCTGTGTTGCATCTGTAAACGTGTAATCTGTAATCTGTATATACAGTGAGCTCCAACATGAATGGGAACAGTCAGTGTGCTGAAAAAAATTATTCTGCTCATATTTCAGCACAGATATTAAAGATACCTGATGCGCGTTGTCCGTCTGGTCGATGTTTATTTACAACAGAAGACAACGTCTGCTTTTGAGCTGTGGTTACGTTGGCTGCATCAGGAAACCGTATTGCATTTGATGTTCGAGCTACCTGCATATACGTATATTCATTCGGGTGCAGATAAGCAGTAGTGCTGCTGTCATTGCCACTTCTTCGCACAGGAGTCGAATTAGTGTATGTGCTCATACCCCTCGCTGTCGTACTCTCGAAGGGCTCCAATTTGTTAGGCAAAGCTTTGATTCCCCCATAGAGGACGCCTGCCTGGCGCATCGGTTTGAGCGGGTGCTCACTTAATGCGATTATTTTTGGCAGCCAAACCCCCTTCACTGTGAGAAACTTTACAGTCAAACTAGATAGCACGCTTGTGAATCGGACACAGACAACGCAGCCGACGACAGCGCTGCGCTCAACGTTACGATTGGCTGCAGCGTCGGCCAAAGGCATCCTGTGGTCCTTGAGAAAGCGCGGCACTTCCGCGACACTTTTCGGCGCGCCCCTCACATACCGAGGGCCTCTCCTAAGCATTTGGCGCCTAGAATGCAAGCATGAAGCGGTGGCTATAGTAAGGCGCCTTTATGACAAACCTACATCGTAGGAAGAGAAAAACAATGGAAGTATATTTCAGACTTGAGGGGCGACAATTTACCTGCCCAACCCTATCTTTTTCTGCAGTGTATGCTGCTGGTGCTCCTTGGACCTTCGAGGCACCTGCCAGGGTCCGACCGCAAGAACCTCGTCGAAGGACTGGCCTGCACTGTCCTCAAACCACTAATCTCTAACTTAGGCTCCACTGGCTTAGACAAGGATCTGCGTAGAACTTTTGACTACTTCGGCAGAAAGGCTCAATGTGAGCAGCTTCAGTGATTGCATTGCGCGTTGCATCGACGCAAGCTACCTAAGCAAAGCGATTGAACACAGTCGATGAGTGTGCGCATCTTTAGACTTCTAGCGGAAGCATCTTCATTGCCAAAAATAACGCCGGAGTCCTGGGGAGCGGGAACACTGCGTGACGAGATTCTAAAGCTCCCGTGTCCGATGCGACCATATATGTCGTAGTAGTTTTCGCCCACAGCTAAGTCTTGAGCGCCGCAGTTACCAGTAATTAGTCAGAGGCCTAAAAAAATTATATAGAATTTATGTACAGCCTCCTTGGTCACAGTGTCTACTTGTCGCTACATAACTTGGTTTCCATCAGATTTCGGTTACTACTAGGATATACTGTGCCGAAATGGAAGGGCAGAGCTCATATTAGAAATTATTTGCGAGACGCCGCTCAGAACCACATAAAACTAAGCATGTGAAATGTACGGCGAGAACTGCTTTTAAGATGGACGCCTCAATGCTTCATATCAGCGTTGCTCTGGCTCTGGACATCGTGCTCTATGACTAAGTTGTTTTGCATCTATCAGCGTTTTAACCGGCTTAACATACGCTCTCTTCACCACATAAGGAAGCCTTCACGAAATCAAATGCGTCAGAACAGGCTAATAGATATATTTGTAAACAAAACTATCGCTCTGGAGCATGTCATTGCATCATTACCGCTTAGTTCATGCACTCAACCGACATCTAAAATCTATTGTTCAACCACGACGCTGACACATAAGGGCCCGACAGAGATCGCATAATTGTTCATCAGGCATTATCAAATGTGCCTGAAAACCTACGACACGTTTGTTACAAAAATATTTAGATTTGAAAATTTTGCTCCCACAGGATGATCTTTCGGGGCTTAACAAAATGCTTACCCACACTCGTCTCAGTTATAAAGAAAACATTTTGCCCAAATAACTCTATAAAAGTATTGAGATGGGATGGATGGCGGCGGTATTGCAAGTCCAAGCCGAAAATTCACCATTTTCCATGTATGAGTGTCTACGTGGGTGTTAGTTATGCGACATGTTCCCCCCGTAGTGAGCTCTCCCGTCTGCTCACATTTTGTTTTTAGAGCGCAGCTCTTAGGCGCCCGTTTGTGCGTTTCGTGGCGACGCCGTCACCGTTGTCCGTTGTAACCTACAGTGCACACACTTTAAGCTACTAAAGCAATGGAGCGGGAGCTTGGAAAGGAAAAAATGGCTGAGGCTTAACTTGGTTAAGCCCGGAGAATGCGAAGCATCATCGTGTCGCGTAATTTGGAGGCGCACAACCACAGCGACGGCGCGAGGTGGGCCCCCGTTTCTCCACTGTCGTGACGTCATCGTGTCACGTGCTGTGACGTCATGTATCACGTGATTTGGAGGCGCACAACCACAGCGACGGCGCGAGGTGGGCCCCCGTTTCTCCACTGTCGTGACGTCATCGTGTCAGGTGGTGTGACGTCATGTATCACGTGATTTGGAGGCGCATAACCACGGTGAAGGGCTGAAGTGGTAGCTAAAGTAGTATGCTTCGCATAAAAGTAAAAGCGCAACCTCCTCCCGTCCTTAGCAACCGGCGCGCCAGGGGGAGGGGGGGGGGCGCGGCTGTGCATAGCAACCGTGACCTCACACAGTAGCGCTAGAACAAGCGCGCGCGCGCAGGCGGTGGCAGCTACCCCGCCGCTCCTTCGCCAGACGTCTCGCTGTAGTCGAGTGAGCGAGACGCATGGCTCCGCAGCGGCCGTGATTCCGCGCCAAGCGGTAGTAGGTTGACCACAAGGCTTTAGCCAAGCACACTTTAGAACTTCCAAAGTGTCATCGGTATTTCTTTGAGGAAAGGAAATGGGCAGTGCCTGCCTCCCAAACCTGCAAAATCTATAGAGCGGGGGCTTGGAAAGCAGAGGGTAAAATTTGTAAATGGGCTTTTCAAGAAAGGCAATGCGCAGTAACTGGCTCATACATCTCGCTCGACACCTGAACCAGAGGGAAGGCGCATAACTGAATTCTTTGAGCGGTGGACACCGCAATCGTGCTTTAAGCTACATGGCGGTAGTGACAGATGTGCGCTGCATGCTTTGGAATTGACAACGTTGCGTCAGAGACGCTGCCACCTGACAGCGGGGCAAGGTGGCTGGGGACTTCAATGCAGATATAAAAGCCGCCGCGGCGGCTCAGTGGTTCTGGAGCTCGGCTGCTGACCCGAAAGATGCAGGTTCGATCCCGGCCGCTGCGGTTGAATTTCGATGGAGGCGAAATTATAGATGCCCGTGTACTGTGCGATGTCAGTTCACGTTAGAGAACCCCAAGTGGTCGAAATTTCTGGAGCCCTTCACTACGGCGCCTCTCATAGCCTGAGTCCCTATGGGACGTTAAACCCCATTCACCAAAACGAACCAAGCAGATATAAAGAAAAGCGGAATTTCTTACCAGTAATGCGGCAGAGCATCCCGTTGCTCTAGCTGGTAACGGCTCCCACAGCCGTGACAACCTCACGAAATACTTGCGCAGGCCTCGTCTTTGAGAACCAGGCATTGGTGCAACAAGTCGAGCATACATCCATCTACGTATTTTTCCGTCCACCATGCTTCCTTTATGAGAATCAAGAGCTGTTAGTGGAGTGTTTCTTGAAGACCGAATATTTGTGTAAAATAACAAGTTGTCTGTAATTGTGCATATATGTCTTGCTTGAATTCCTTGCCTCAATCTATCGAAAAGCTGAAACAGCCGATGAGGTGCGCTCAAATTCTGCATTAGGAAGCAATGTAATTATCGGCAATTCTTTCGTCCCTCCGTTGCCGAACTCCTCAAATGAAAACCAATGCAGGTGCAAGTGTAAAGCACATCTAGGCATTTACCCTAACCAGGCGGTATTTCTTATCCAATGGGAAGTCATTTTTCACAGAGTTTAGTGCGCAGTATGCCTAGATTGCCGTAAACAATCGTAGCCTCCCAGATAATTACAAACGTAATTGCTACCTTGTCCTGATATGTCCATGCCGTGCATGAACAGTTGTTTAACGGCTTTAGTCGAATATAAAGAAAACAGCACGCTTTAGGCAACTGAGCCTGCTCATTAGTGGAAAACAAGCAAACGACAACTGGATAACAGATAAGCAGCAAAGCTGCCTTAAACCATAGAAGTTACCATTTTAATGACTATTTTCCGCTTTTATTTCACATGCCCTGTTTCAAGTGGTTTTGCGAAATATTTTCCTATTTCATTGCATTTTTATTGCATCCATTTTCGAGGAAAGCGTGACTTGTGACGCGTATTTCACAGTGTCCAGATCACGTCCTGAAATATGGCAGCAACAAATTAAGGGGTCTTGAGCTCACATTGCCTGCATGTCCACGCAGGTGGGAAGATATTGCAAGGGATATTGTGAAAGTTGACCGGGCTGTGGAAGCGAACTTGCAAGAAAAATTAGCCATGAAGCAAAAAGTACAATCTTGCTTTCTTAGGCATCAGTTTTAATTGTAAGGTCCGTGTGGAATATTGTAAGATAATTTTTAGAATATTCATTGAAATGATTCACTCTTTAGATGCGTAGACAAATTCTCCTTTGAAACTCGCTCCGGCATGCACCGGTGGTTAACACTGCCCTAGAAAATCAATGGTGTGCGTTTTTCATAATAAATGGCAGAAATCTAGAAGTGTTCTAATGTGGAAATCAGCGGATGAATTGCTTGTTTATGGTTCTGTTTTACAGTACGCAAAATACTGCGTTTATAAGCAACCTCACGTCGAAAAATTCGCTTGCCTTGATTTAAGGGTATCAAAAGACAAAAAATGAACGAGAGAGCGAAAGTAAGGATCAGTGGGCTTCTATGGAAGCTCCCGTAAGACGAAAAGCAGAGGTGCTGAGCAGCAACCTGTCATTTTCTGGATGCCCAGATAGGGCACACTGAGAGACGAGGAACATAATACATTTTCAAGCAGGTGGACCTGTAATAGAGAATATTAAGAATGAGTAAGCGAGGAAGTAGTTTTAGCTTCGATACAATCGCAAAATTATCCAAATCCTCCACTCCTTGTACATGGGTAAGTTTGTATCCGCAATGCACATGGCCAATCCTCCGCCGTGGGAATGTGCCATTAAGCATGATCATCATCGTCAGCAGCATCAATACGTAGCTTTATATTGTAGCTCCCTTGAAGAGAAGGACGGACTCACGGAGCAAACATTTCAGGCCCCTTAATGCACTGCCCGAATGGTCGATACCCAGCGACAAGTTTTTATTTCGATGAAGAGGAAGCTACGGGGATCAAGTGCCAGTAACTCGCACTCCGCTGTATCTCGATAGTAGGAAGGCCGCCTGACATGTTAACAGATCGCTGCGAATTGCTTCCCTGTGTCTCTCGTTCGTGTTCCTGTAGATGCTCCCGCCGGGAGCAGACAGAGTTCAATGTCATCCTATTCGCAGAGCGAATGCTTGAAATATTGGAATTGTTTCCGAATAACTAGCATTAAGAAAAGTCATAGTTTCTTTAGGCGACTGTGTTTCTAAAACAGCGCCCGCTGCAGTCGGTCAGCGTAGGCAGGAAAGCGCCGCAGCGCCTGCCACTCGCGTGGTAGCTTTGATAATGCTGAAACATGGCCTCGAAAACTGGACGACGCAGCAGTATTAGTCTAACATTTACTAACTTCCCTGCAATCCGCAATCTTTTAGGCCATATAGCTCCCGCCCTCCTCATCCTGTCAAATGCGCTAATTGATTCACCGCTTTTAGCCGAAACAGCAAATATTTTTTCTCTGCATAAGCTTCACATGGCGGTCGCAGATCTGTTACATACAGAATTGCTCTTGCAGCAATCGCTTCAATTACATGAGCTTTAGCCCTTTACCGCAGCCCTGCTCTTAGCGTTTCCTTTTTTCCGCTTGCACGCTACGAATATTCGATTCTTATCCACTTCTGATCGTGCACTGTGCGATTCGTCCTATTCTCGATTGTTAGTTACATCATTCGTACTCGACTCGATACCAAACTAAATTATTCGTATTCGATTTGGCTTCGAAAAATTACAGCTCGAACACCTCCATCTTAATCATACATCCATTCAATGCATACATCCTAAATGGAAGAATTGAAATTACAAACTTTGCTCACAAAGGAAATAGAGGAAAGGCAATGCGATTTACCCATGCTGGTTTTTACAGTGTTCGTGGGCAAAACGCTGATTATTGCTCAAGACTGCATAATACGCTGTCATTGCTATCTCTATTTTACAGGTTCTTAAACAACGAGCCCACAGCCATACGACAGCGGAGGCAAAAGGAACTCGTCGGTATTGGTTGTTGCGAAAGAACGGGCAATCTCTGGCGGCTGAAGAACATGCTGTTCGTCATGGTCGTATAGCGGAAGACGTTCGGTACTATCCTAGAAATTCCACATACATCCAATGGAACACATTACATTCCTGCAATAAAACTTGCAAAAGTCACACTGTTCCTTACCTAGTTCTCTACATCATGCCGTAATTTTTAACTCTCCTGACACGCACTGAGCTGTTAATATGAACCCACATACTCGCTCCGTTATTGTTTGTGTATGCTCGCTTTAGAAAACATTTATCTTTAAGGAGCCGAATGACTCATTACTGACCTTCATGAGCGTGAGGAATTCGCTGGCATGTCGTGGACAATTAATTGCGCAGTGGTAGTTCAAAGGCTAAATCCAGATTCATACAGCAAGCAATAAACTTCCCCAAGACTGAGTCAGCAATTACTGAAGTCCACTTGTCGAAATCTCGACAAGCATCATGAGGTTTTGCCCTCCATTGTTCACTTTGTGATCATCAAGAACTATCTGACCAACCTCTGTCTACCATGGATTACATAACAAAACAGGCAGCTACCTCATAGACTCATTATGTTTCCAGACGCATAGACCGCAGTCCTGAAATTCGCCAATGCATGCCAAGACTGGCAACTACACCAACTCCTTCTTTGTCAAATAGATCGCAACGTGTAATCCGTTAACTGAAGCAGAAGTGTAGTGTGTTACTCAAGTTGTATTAAGGCGGAAGCCTTTAATGCCTGATCGTTGTAAGCAGGAGTTGTCGACACAAATGTCGCGCTTTTCAATTAGCGGAAATGGTCGTGACGTCAGAGTGCGCGAATTTCAAACGGGCGCTAATAGTACTTTGGCTAGTAACCATGCAACCAATTAAAGGGATCGTATAGTGATGCTCCAAGTAAGTGGGACTGAGTTTAGTTAACTGCTTAATTATCCAATTAGCCTAATTAACCTTTCTAGTCAGGCCAGATAAATTAATGAAACCGAGTAAGAAACTTGTCGAGTTCGGGAATCGAACCTCGATACCCCCAGGAGTCTTCTCTGTCGAAGTCGTCCGCCTCTAATCAGTGGTCGGTTGCCCTCAGTCCAGGGCTCCGCTGGCCACTGCCGCCCGTTGAGCTCGCTGTACCAGACCTTCTTGGTCTTCACAGCGGTCGCTGGACAGCAGAGTCTCCCACTGCTCCGCACTCGGGTTTTGTATTTTGGAAACCACGTCTATCTTTTGGCAGGCCCATGTGATGTGATAGAGAGTAGGTTTTCCGTCGCACCAGGGACATTTGTCCGCGTATATGGTAGGGTGCATTTTGTTTAGTATATGTAGGTTTGGGAAAGAGCCTGTTTGTAATTGTCTCCATGGACAGCTTCCTCTCTGCTGAGAGATTTGTGCGGTGGGGGATACCGCAATCTTCTGCCTCTGTAGTTTTGTAGTATGGTCGAGTAATCCCTGGGTGCTGGCGCGAGTTCCGCGGCTCATCGGATGCTCGGAAAGTAATGTATCCTCGAGCTATCCTGTCGGCCTCTTGGTTCCCTGCCACCCCCGTGTGCCCCGGTACCCACACAATTTTGTGTGGGATCTTGTCGCTTTGTTCTTCCTGGTTTTTAATTCTGTCGCTCGCTGCGAGGAGTATACGGAGTGCGTGACGACCTATCCTGCCATTCATGTAATTTCGGCAGGCTGTTTGAGAGTCGGTGAGAAGAGCCACCGAGGTGATATTTGGTGCGTTCGATGCACAAGCCGTCAGTCATTTGTATCTTTAAATGAATTTCGCCTCATAAGACTACAGTATTCAAGTGACGAACGGCGGACGTGGCCAACAGTCTGGGTTTCCATTCGGACGACTATTAATTAACATTACGGGACTTCGGTGAAAATATTCGTCCTTTTTTTCTGAGTGCAATAAGAGCAGTAGTTAAGATGAGGAGAAACCTTTACCTGTCGTACCGTTGAAAAGAATTATGCGGCTTGACCAGAGATGTTAACAACCAGCGCGAAAGATACCCGCCAAGTTGGCCCTCTAAAATGTGCCATCTCGCGGATGGTGGGTGACGAAGTCTTCATTTAGGGTGTGTAAGGCAGCGCATAGGTAGTATCCACTTGCGATGCATCCCGGTCAATGAACTCGCTGGGGTTGGCGACTGCAGAACACTCGCGACTGATGCAGCACGAATTAACGAGGACTAGACCGTATGCATAAGGCGCATAAGGCTACACTGCCGTCTGTGTCCATCCTTTCATCTGAAGTCCAAGATCGATTTTTTGAGCTCCAAATCAAATGCTAGCAGTGGCCGCAATATAGTCGCGCTTTGCCATCCCCACAGCAAAAACTGAAGGTGTGGGAACAGGGTTAGCTAATCACTGTTTAGTATAATTGGTTTCATCTTAGCCCAGTACTTTTTACCACAATACAGGAATATTTTACTGTCCGTTCTCTAGAAGGTATTTACTAAGGTGATCGCTAAAGGAGTCATGAAATCCTTGGAATTCAATCACACATTTCATCAGGCAGCCTTTATATAAAGCATATTCACACTTTCAAACAGGTGAAAGAGAAATTCGCGGGATATAAGAAACTCCTATATAAAGCCGTCATTGATTTTACATGGTGATTTTACATACCCCAAGACATCAGTAACGAATGCACACCTACAATAGTCCTCCATAAAGTGGGCTGTAAAATTGCGATAAGGTAGGATATCAGGCACGCAGACGAGACCTCGCCAACGCTGTTCACCGCCTGTTTACATTAGGTGTTGCGAGGCCTGGATTGTAAACAGATGGCTATATTTGAGAATCTCTAATTTGTGATTGTCCAATGACTTGCCTTCCTAAGCCACTCAGGAAATGAGCTGCAAAGCATGATCCATGATTTAGACATAAAGCAGAAGGGTGAGTCATAGAATTAACATGCAGGAAACCAATGTATTGCTCACCAGTCTCCCAAAGGGACAGCAGTTCAAAATTTGTACCCAGGTGCTGGAAGGGCAAAGGGAATACGTCTATTTAGGAGAAGTGGTGACTGCTGATCATCCATATCATGAGACGGCAAAAGATAGAAGAATAAGAACGGGGGAGGACGCATATAGCAGGTTCCCTCAGATCATGAGACTCACTTACGAGACAGAAACGTAGGGGCAAATGAAAAAGGTTAAGCTTATGTTAAAGACAACGCAGCGAGCTATGGAAAGAAAACTTATTGGTGTAACTTTAAGAGACCGTGAAAACGCACGGTGGTTGAGGGAAAAATGAGAGTTAATGACTCTTGTCGAAATGAACAGGAAGAAACAGCTTGCGCAGGGCATATGATCCGAAGACAAGGTAACTGCTTGTCCTTAAACAGACATCATCATCATCAGCCTGACTGCTCCCACTGCAGGGCAAAGGCATCAGCCATGTCTCTCCAATTAACACTGTCCATCGCCAGTTGCGGCCACCGTATTCCCGCAAATTTCTTAATCTCATCCGCCCACCTAACTTTCTCCCGCCCCTTTCAACGCTTGCCTTCTCTTGGAATCCACTCCGTTACCCTTAAGGACCAGCGGTTATCTAGCGTTCGCATTGCATGCCCTGCCCAAGCCCACTTCTTCCTCTTGATTTGAACTAGGGTATCATTAACGCGAGTTTATTCTCTCACCCACTCGGCCCGCTTCCAATCTCTTTAAGTTACACCTACCATTTTTATTTCCATTGCTCGCTGCATTGTCCTTAGCTTAAGCTGAACCCTCTTTGTTAGCCTCCACGTTTTTGCCCCATAGGTGAGTACCCGTAAGATACAGCTGTTGTATACTTTTCTTTTGAGGGATATTGGTAATCTGCCATTCATGATCTCAGAGAACCTGCCATATGCGCTCCACCGCATTCTCATTCTTCTGGTTATTTCCCCCTCATGATCTGGATCAGCTGTCACTACCTATAGGAATAGCATAGGTGAGATCGTGTCTCCCAGCCTGACACCTTTCCTTATTGGAATTTTATTGCTGATTTTATGGGGAACTATGTTAGCTGTGCAGTCGCATAAATATCTTAAAATACTTTCACATAACACTCTTGTGCACCCTGACTCCGCAATGCTTGCATGACTGCTGAGGTTTCTACTGCGTCGAATGCTTTCTCGTAATCAATGAACGCTATATATGGGGGTTGGTTACATTCTGCACATTTCTCTATCACCTGATTGATTGCGTTAATATGGTCTATTGTCGAGTATCTTTTACGAAAGCCTGTCTTATCATTTGGTTGATTGAAGTCTAAGGTGGTCCTGACCCTATTAGCGATTAGCTTAGTTAATACTTTTGAAGACAACACACAATAAACTGATCGGTCTGTAATTCGTCAATTCCTTGACGTCTCCTTTCTTATGAATTAAGGTAACGTTAGCGTTTTTCCAAGCTCTAGGTACGCTCGAGGCACAAGGCATTGCATATACAGGGTGGCTAGTTTTTCGAGCGCAATCTCTCCTCCATCGTTCAACAAATCTGCTGTTATCTGATCCTCACCAGCTGCTTTCCCCTTCTGCATTGCGCCTAAGGCTTTCTTTACTTCCCCCTTCGTTAATGGCCGGAAGTCTCATTGCTATGCCCTACTGCCTCCCTGAGTAACATACTGCTTGCAATCACTACTCTATAGATTTGTGTAAAACTCTTCGGCTACTTTAACTATCTTATCCATATTGCTAATGACATTGCCCTCTTTGTCTCATATCGATTACATCTGGTTTTTACCTATGTCCAGATTTCTCTTCACTGCTTTTAGGCTCCCTCCGCTCTTTTGTGTATCCTCGATTTTCTTCATGTTAAACTTCCTGATGTCGGCTACCTTGCGCTTATTTATAACTTCGACAGCTCTACTAGTTTTAAGCTATCTATGGAGTAAGACGTCCTCATGCTTTGCCGTTTCTTAATCAGATCTTTAGTCTCCTGAGATAACTTCCCAGAGAGGCGGAACTGAAGCTGCCTTGTATAAATAGAATACTAGCTCCTAAATACAAAAACACCCCTCTTTCAGAAAACAAATGTCTTGTAGTTTGGAGAGAGCAAGAACTGAAATGCATATCACCGCCACATGGCATTCTCTCAAGTACAAGCATGATGACGAATTAAGAGGAAAGAGACTAAAGATATCTGAGGCTGACACACGCGCATGAATGTAACGTGTTTTATCGATACTGAGGTACATAATTTTGGTTTTGAAACCACCAGTGCACTTTTACCACATGAGGAAGACGGAAAAAATGCAACCTGAACGTTCGAAGTCAAAGAAAACATGCTGTTCGCGGCGAACAGGCCACCACCTGAGTTTCGGAAGGTTTTGGGGTGCTTCACGACTATGCGTTCTGCGTGCCCTCACGTTTCGTTATGCGCGTCGATTTACAATGACACAGCAGTAGAGGATCCCTATCTGCCTCTCTAAGTGCTCCTCTGCCGAAGTTCGTGCAACGGTACGCAACTGCGACAAGGAGAAAGAGCTGTGCATGGCCAATGTTGAACGCGCCTCCACGTTCGCAAACGCATCGCTCAGTGTGTTCGCTTCGTCAACATACCCTGACGCTGGGCAGCATAACCACCCCTACGAGGGCTATTATTACAGAATTTAAATATGCCCGCACCTACCAGTCGCTAAAGGTCAGACGTGATTGTGGCTGGGCGGGGACAGCGACGCTACCGACTCCTCGGCGCTAGGACTTCTTTGCCAGACGCGCTGCCTCAGCCATTCAAAAGCATGGTGCACTGCGGGGGGCTAGGGTCGTTGAATCGATGCCGCAGTTCTTTGCGAGAGCTTCGTCGCCGGGATCGGGAATGGGAACCACCGCAACGTTGCTGCAAACATAAACTAAGCGATGACGGCTGATCGAGGCCTTCAACCCCCGGCCGGCAGCAGTTTTCATTTTTGCTGCTCTTTGGAGGCAGCGCAGCCCTCGGGGCCAGTAATCACAGAGTCCCGGCTTTCGGCTTCCGACACCTGAGGTCATTTTTCAGTATTTCGTCATCACAGAGTGCCGAGTTCATATCGTAGCGGGGGCAGGAATTTTTCAACTTCGAATCCAAATCTCTTAGCTATAATTGCACCTTTCGCTGTCGGACTAGCGGCAACGAAGCCACAAAATGTGAACTATTGGAGTTTACTAACAGAAAAAAAATTTGCTAGCGTTGCCGCCATACTCCCTTTAAGGGTAACGGAGTGTATTTCGCGAGAAGGCAAGCGTAGCAGGGGCGAAAGAAAGTTAGGTGGGTGGATAAAATTAAGAAGATGCAAGTATGCAGTGGCCGCAGCTGTCGAGCGACGGGGTTAATTGCAGAGACATGGCAAAGGCCTTTGACCTGCAGTGGGCGTAGTCAGGCTCATGATGATGATGATGACATGATCATTATTTGGACGCCCGATTTTAGCTTTCATTCCTGTCAAACTGAGGCCTACCTCCCAACCCCCGCGAATCTGACGCGAACAATCAGTACCGAAGCTCACTCCAAAACCGGCAGCCTCGAAAATGGAATGTTTTGTCTGAATGGTGTCGCGCTCTACAAAACTTTCTCAGTTGTCCAAGCTAGATTCCAACCAAGGCCAGCGCGAAGAGAAACACTGTCTTGCCGTGCATCAGAGAAGTAGGCGATGGTCGCGAACACTTAGCCATTGTTGCAGCCTACACTACACAGTGAGACAAACTATATTTTATTTACTCGTTTTCTGCTAAACATAGAAACTGAAGGGTATCATGCCCAACATCATTCTTCATGGCTTTGAGAAATGTAGGAAATATTTCAGAGTGCTGCTAACAGCGTTGCACGGATAGTTGCATAAGCTGAATATAGAGCGTTGTTTTTCTGAAGGACAAAGACGAAAGCCACGTGACGCGAAACAAGGTTTGGAACTATGTGACTTGCGCGTCCTTTACCCTTACAGTATAGACATCACATTTCCGAGAAATGATATCTGTCATCAAGTTCCTATCTACAGTCACCTCGCGAGCAAATTGAAATAAATGCCGCGCCTGCCCTACTCCGGCGCATTCAAACGTGCGTAGTGTGCCACATTGTGCTGTCTAGCTTACTGATGAGCCCATCCACACAAAGCACCGAAATACAACAAGGGGAGGACTTCGAAGCGCTGTTACTGCGACCTTCCTCTGTACTTTACACAACCGTTCATTTGCTATCTTATTATTTGTTTATTACTTCTTTCTCTTTTGCGTCTTCTTTCGAGATTAACTTGATAGAGCAGATGCCTTATTATCCTACCAACACGGCAGCACTGCGATACACGCTATTCGTAGCCATATGCGCAGTGTACCCCCATATGCAAGCGCGCTGCATTTATTGTCATCGATATGAAATACTCGTCTGTGGATATATAAAAACATTTTTGGGCATAGACAAGCGGAGCAAAAATGCAGGCGTTATATTAATTCCATGCACTAAAATAACTCTTCATTTTGCACGCTAAGCGGCGGCCATTTTCAAGCAAACTGAAGCCTATTTCCGACGCACAATCGTGTGGCGCAAGCCAGCCTCGTACGCTTTCAGGCATCAGCAGAATCGTCGCTCAGTGTGTTGTGCAACGTGCCAGTTATATCACACGACGCTTATCTCGACGCATGTACGCCAGAAGGCCTCGTCACTGCTACTCCACTCATGCCACTCGTATATCATTGCTAGAGTCTCTGTTCAGTGCTATCCTTTAAACACACTGACAATGAAAAAGCAAACACAAGAAAGAAGTGACCTTGCAAGGGATACGACTACGTGTGTGCAGCTGGGGCAGGGTTCCTGAATATTGTAGGCCACATCGACTGTTCTAGAACACTTGCACAGCCAGGAAGGCTTGTTATTAAGGCAGCCGCTTGATCTCTACTTCAAACAAAAAAAAAGTAAATAATACAATCTCTCCATGTTTCCGTGGTCGCCAGTAACAGCTGTAAGGTAAGCGGCTTTTGCGCACGTGGAACCTCATTTCCGGCACACTGGCATGTTACGTAAGCTAGCACAGTACGGGTTCTTGCATCGGCGTAGCCGTAGCTCAAACAATAGCTGCCTCTTCGCTGTGTTGTGAAGCCCGACAATTCGTCCACGCGCGGGAATTCTCCACTCGTGTGGGTCATAATTTATCCTCACTGCTACCCGGTTCGTCGTCACATGCTTATTATTGCTGCAAGAAGAGAATGATTTCATTGACGTCAACGTTCAACTCTCTCTCTCTGCGGAAAAGCGAATAGGAGGAAGAAACGATCATAAATATATTCCAGCACGTGCATAACGCTGGCGCAATATTTCTCGCTAGTTTACGAGACATGCAGACTTGGAGAACTGGAGCATACACGATAGCGCTTGTTGTTAGTGCAGATGGAAAATTTTTCTTCCAAACTACATTCAAAAAAGAACACTGCGACATCTGATACCTCCTGTAGTCGCTTGCGTTGGAGAGATAAAAAATCCAAGCACTCATTTTTTTCATCCACAGGGTTCTGGTTATCAAGAACCAAAATACGCTGCTTGGAAGCCTGAGCCGACTACTGCCCTTTCTCCTTGATTAGTTGTCTTTTGTTATTTCGCTTGCAGGGCTGCAGCTTAATAATAACAAAAAAAAATATAACCCGATGCGACAACTGGGTACTTAAGCGACGCGTGACCATCTGACGACAGCACTACATCGTCCTGTTGCCTACCACGCAGAGAGGTCCCTACTCGTCACCTCCTACCATGGCTGCTGTAATCGTCCTTCTGGCTCTGCTGATGCCCGCTGCCTTGGCTTCGAGCTCCAGTGAGAATTTCTGCTTCTCCTAGATCTTCTACACATCTTCACTTAGTAGTTCGCTGGTTTATCGTAGCTGTTGTTTTATCACAGTAGACCGCAATGCTCATCATATTCATGTCCAGCAATCTTGGACAACAATTTTGAGTATTGAATAATTGTAAGGTAATGGCATAGAAATATATAAGGTTATAGTGCAGACAGGCGTTATATAGCACTATCTTTCCTGTATGTTGTTTCCACCGCTCGCATCGAACAGTTAAAAGTTCCTTAGAAAACCAACAGGGAACGCTTTTCACCATCGCGAAAACGTTAATAGCAAAAATACCCAAGCGTGCCGACGGTAGATCTGTGGATATATTGAATGTATTAGTCAAACCTTAAAATATAAGAGAAATATCGCACATAAACCCTTTCCCTTTCAAAAATGCTTTTCTCCATAATTGTTGGACAACTTCTCGTGTGTTACCCGTGGAGTTTAGTTCGCATTGCGTTGCAATTTTCTTCTAGATTTATAACCATTCAGCCCTTCATTACAAATGCGGCAAGTTGTCATGACCAGCCGTGGCGCTTTAACGACCGTTTCCTTTCCTGAAACCCAGTGAACTGAAATTAATTAGGAGCTCTCTACAACGCCGCCTTCGATAGCCTAAGATCAAGATAGCCTATAATCAACCAATCGTGTTACAAGGCCAAAACGTGTTCCCACAGCTTTTCCTTTTATCACTTTTTTTGTAGCGATGCTTGCGCGTGTCTCTTTCTGAGGAGAAGCGCTGTCAGCATCGCTAGCGCCTTTCGTAATCAAAAACACTTGCGTAGAGTGGCAGGCATATTCTGAAGAATATTTAATCACCCTACATGTTCTTCATATTATGTCCTAGCTGAAATCAAGTCGAATAAATGGGTATGGCAGGACGTGTAATAAGGAGATAAGATAACCGATGGTCGTGTAGGGTAACGGAGTGCAGGCAAGCCAAGAGCAGGCAAGCGTAGCTGGGAGTGGCAAAAAGTGAGTTGGGCGGACGAGATTAGAAATTTTTCCGGGATAAGCTGTCCACAGCTGGTACAAGTAAAGAAATAACTTGAGCTGAACTACGGAACCCTGTGTCCTACAGCGGGCGACATGCTTAAGATAAATTTCTTAACATCCATACCATATTACCTTAAGGAGTTATAGATTCCAAACCACAACACTGACGATTTATTTCGACAAATGTTAGCGCTGATATTCAATTAATGGAATCATTTCCTGTAGCCGCTGTCACAATTGGAAATATTGAACGCCTCTATAACATAATTGCCGAAATTGTACAACTATTAATCACTTTTTTGTGCTGACGTTTTGGCGCTCCTTTTTTTTTACTGCCTCTACATACGACTCCTCGTACTCAGGCCGCTGGCCCCGCGACCATTCTTAGAATATATGAATAGGTAAGTTATCAAGAAAAAAGGCATAAAGAAAAAGAAAATCTAGTCCGTGCGCCGCAATGAAAAGGGTAGGATAAAATTAGGAGTGTCCGGGTATAAGGTGGCAGTAGCAGCCATGGGACAGGTTTCAACATATATCCACTAAGGAGGCCTTTGTACTGCGGGCAACACAGCTGTATTGGGTCTGATGCTGGAGATTTTCGCTGGATTACTTAGTTGTCACATCAGTGTTACTTTAGCGTGCATAGCAATTGTTGTCACCTTCTTTTGTTTCTGTACTCTAGAAGTTTGTCCATGGCTTTTTTTTCTTACACATATCTCCAGTCGTAAGACGGCTGAGTTTTTTTGGTGGAGATGCAATCTCAGCTCGGTTGGCAATTTGGTAGCATGCGGTTTCAGCAGCCAACAACAACGCGGCAGCATCCTTCGCGCTGGAAAGCATGAGCATCGAAAACAGGGAGCTCGTGGACGATGAATCGATTGAAGGCATCGCTCCACGCTGAGCGAGGCCTCCCAGCAGCTGTGCCGACAGTTTACAAAAATAATTACGACTCCGACCGTCTATTTACAACTATTTCCTTCAAAGCCGCGCTGCACAGCTGTCTCATGACACACTTTTACTCATTCATCCGGCGAAAATAATTTTTACATTATGTTATTTCAGCGTGCCTAGCATATTTTTCGTGTGACTTTTAGTATTCCTGGTACAGTAAAGGAATAATTTGGTGATCAACTACGGAAGGCTCTGTCCTACAGCGGGTGACATGTTGAAGATAATCTTTCCATTCCCCTAACAGATTTCATCCCAGTCACATTATCTCGAGAAACTATCGATTTCCTACCACAAGCGAACTTGGAAAAGAACTAAAGAAGAAGTGACTCTGAACTGAGGACTTATTTAAAGATTTTTATTGCATCGAATACGTTCAAAGGAAACCGGGAACAAAACTCTACATAACGATCATCGGGTTACACACAAGATTTCTTTACAAGACTATAACCACATGTAGGCTATGCATGTCGGTGACTTCAGTGAGCTGCTGTTCCTTGATAATCTGCCCCCCAAAATTTATAGACACTGTTATACACTGTCGTCAGACATATTTTCAGGAATACTCCATAAGCAGTAAAATTCCTACAGACAATATATTGATTTACGGTCATACACCTGGCGCAGACTTTTATCCTTTAAGTGTACATAGACTTAGCTTTCAATGGAATAGCCTCCATGAGAATTGTACAGGAAGTCTATAAACCCTTTTAGTAGAGCAGACTGCAATGTCCGCTTGTTGCGCGAGCACACCCTGGTATCTGAATTAATAGAAAAAGTTTCCCCAAACAGTCGCTTCCTATATTCTTCATTTCTTGCGCTGTCCTTTCGCTTTGGCGTGTGGCTTGCTTAAACGGTCACTGAAAAGGGTGTTGGAGGTTGGCCATGGCATTATGTAGAGTACAGGTCACCGACCGTTCACGCCGTGTACAAAACCTCAAGAGTGAGTCGATAATTTAGAAAACAATTTTAAGAACTCCCGCTTCCTCTCCTCAGGGCGACCAGCGGTGGCTATCTTTCGCCCGAATCCGCGCTCATTGCGTCATGTAGCACTCTTTATGTCAGCAGCGGAATGACATCATTGGTTCGCCGCGACAGCGACGTCGACACCAAACCAGTTTAGGAGGCGGTGGCTCCGCCCCATGGGGAATTGCCACGCACGTCGGTGAAGCGGCCGAGTGCGTGGAGCCGGCGGGCCGACAATTCAGCATGCAAAACCTGACGAGAGGAGAGGAAAAGGCACGAAGACGGGGAAATTCAAATTTTTGACTACAAATAACTAAGCTTCCACTTCCACAACACGCGTCAGAAAAATTTTCGGTGCAGGAAATTTGTGACGCGGCGTCCTTTAGCATCCTAGGCATATCGCATCTTTGTTGAGACCCCCTTTCACAGCCCCTTTAATGAAGTAGTTGCGAGCAAGATCGCATTGCTGCTCTTCATTCAAAAGCGGTATTACTTGCTTCTTTCTCTTATGATGTCATCTCTATACGAAGAAAGCGAACAGTCACCGAAACCGAACAGCAAAAGCGAAGGTTTCTATCTCCAAGTTTTTTATTTGTATGTTGATCCATGGTAAATTAATGGTGTTACTTTATTATCGTCAAAAGGTAACTGATAAGAAAGCAGAGAAAAAACGATATTCCTCCGAGGGGATCCTAACTCACGACCTGCAAATTTCGCCTACCGTATTGTGCCAACGGAGCTACGACGACGGCTGCTCAATCTTCTGCATTCTGAAGTATACATAATGATATAATCTTGAAAGTTTTCACCAAAATCGGAGAGCTGTATTCAGGTCCGTCCTGTGGCGTGTGGTCGTTTTTTCTTCGGCTTTCTAATAAATATTCTTTTTTTATTGTTTGCAACCAATTATCTTCATATATATATATATATATATATATATATATATATATATATATATATATATTGTTACGCTGCGTAGCGGCTTCCTGAGGACTTGGAGGAACAAGAGGGAGGCGCGCGCGGACTGATCTGGGCTCTAAGCCGTTTGCGGCCAGCTGCGTTCCGTCCAGCCTTCACCTGTATAAAACCAATTTCATCCGCTACATTTGGTGGAGGTGCTGGGTAAACACGTCCTGGATTCACCAGTACGCCGTCGCAGCCTCCGTGTACCAGGTTTGTCACCTTTATCGCCTGAGGAGTTCATTTCAATGGCTACCACGCAAGCGACGCAGACCCAGCAACTGCGAGCTGAAGATGAGACGACCATGACCCATCAACGAGATCCGCGCACATTCAACGGCGAGACCGAAGAGGACCTTAAAGAATGGCTCCGACATTACGAAAGGTGCAGCAAGTGCAACCGTTGCAACGCTACCGGCCGCCTGTACAACGTTGTTTTCTTCCTTGCTGGCACGGCTCTGACTTGGTTCGACAACCAAGAGGAAAATCTTACAAACCTGGAGCCGGTTTGTCGAAGAAATCACGAAGACCTTCGGGGATACTCTTGCGAGGAAGGAACGCGCGGAGCATCAACTTTCCCAAAGAGCTCAACTACCCGGTGAAACTTACCCGAAATACATCGAGGAAGTATTGAAACCTTGTCGCATGGTCAACCAGCAAATGCTAGAAGAAGACAAGGTAGGGCACCTTCTCAAAGGGATTGCTGAGGACGTGTACAACTTCCTGATTTCCCGAGACACCCTTGCTACGGTTGCGGATGTCATAAAGCAATGCCTTGCATTTGAGGCACTTAAAGAACGCCGGATAGCACCCAAATTCGGACGCCTTTCCAATGTGACAACGGTCACCAGCATCGACATCGCCTAGCCAGAAGACATCGCTTCTATAGTCAGGAGGATTGTACGGCAGGGGTTGGCTGCTCTGCGGCGACGTACAAATTTTGATGAACTTTACCAACAGGTTTCGAGGCCCGTGCCATCTTTGGAGCAGCGTACGCCATGGACTGCACCAAATAACAACGACCCATTTTACAACCCCGGTATTGAGCGGAGTCAACAATCGACGTCGCACCCGTACTTCCAGCAGCTTCCATCCCGTTCTAATGAAGTACCTCGTGGTGCGTCTCGTCGCGTGTCGTCGCCTCTCCTCGGCCATTAAGGGATCCTGCTGTGAGCTACCAAAGCTGCCAGCCACCGATATTTTACGGCTGCGGGTTCAGCGGACACGTTTCCCGCTTTTTCCCGCGTCGACAATTTTCTCGACCCCCTGTGCAACGCGCACCATGCTTCAGGAATGACGCCCAGTGGGAGCAGCCACCCGCTGCCTTCTGTCGGCCTCCTTCTCCCCAACGCGGTGCGCGCAATGACTCCCCTGTCTCCGATCGCAGCATAACTCCGCCACTGCAGCTACAAGGCCGTTCACCATCCCCACGTCGCCACTTTGTTTCTAAATCGCTGGGAAACTAGGCGGTGCGACCGACGGAACTAGGATCGCCGGACAGTCAACATCGCGAATACCTCTGCCTGTAGTCATGCTCAAGAACAAAGTGTCATTGACTGTAGACTATGTTGAAACGGATGCTTTTGTTGACACTGGTGCCGCTGTGTCCGGCATGAGCCTTTCATTTAAAAGCCGCCTTCGACAGAAAGTTATCTTTGTGCGGGGCAGAATGGGTTGCTTTATGACATCCGCAACCGTAGCAAGGGTGTCTCGGGAAATCAGGAAGCTGTACAAGTCCTCAGCAATCCCTTTGAGAAGGTGCCCTACCTTGTCTTCTAGCATTTGCCGGTTGACCATGCGACAAAGTTTACATACTTCCTCGATGTATTTCGCTTTGTGGAGTTGGGGGTGAAACCTTTTGTTCCGGTTGGCCTGTGCTACGCTTCAGTTGTGCTTGGTGACGAGTGCTACCGAACAGAATTCATTGTGTTGAGACGTGTCACGCATGACGTGATCTGGTCGTCTGGAGCGCTGGGCACTACGCCTACAAGAATATAACTTTCCTGTTTCCTGCAAAAAATGGACGCCGTCATAGTGATGCAGACTGCTTGTCATGCCACCCGTTGCCAACTTCAGCCAATGATGAAGACGGTTTCGAAGAATGTTCAGCCTCGTGCGAGCCGACGTTCTCCAGTATGGCGACCTTTAGCTGAGAGCAACGTAGCGACCTTTCCCTGAAGCCCCCTATAGAAGCGGCAGAAGGAGTAGATTCAAACCCATTTATTATCAAAGATGGTATTTTGTTCAAGAAGAACTACTCTGTCGATGGTGCTGCCCTGCTTTTGGTCGTCCCGAAAAGTCTCCGGTCGCAAGTTTTGCACGCTATGCACGATGACATCACATCTAGTCATCTAGGCTTCTCTCGTACCCTCCATCGAATTCGGCAGTGTTTTTATTGGCCGGAAGTTTATAAGACCACCAAGCAGTACGTTGTGACATGTGAACCATGCCAACGCCCTAAGGCACGAAATACCACTACGGCCGGTCCTTTGAAGCCCGCCAAACCACCCACTTCCCGTTTTGAAAAGATTCAAATTGGCTTGCTTGCTCCTTCCAAAAGTCTTTAGAGGGACGCCGTTGGGTGATTGTATGCGTGGACTATCTTACCCGATACGCCGAAACCGCTGTTCTCGCTACCGCCAAGGCTGATGTTTCGTCGTTTCTTCTACACACTGCTGCTCTTCGCCACGGCGCACCCCGTGTTATAATGAGTGATCGTGGACGGCAATTTACTGCTGATGTCGTGGGAGAAATGCTTCGGCTTTGTGGACCAGACTACCGGCACTCTACACCGTACCACCCGCAGACCAACGGTCTTAACGAACGCACCAACCGCACCTTGACAACTATATTGTCCCTGTACGTCTCGTCTGACCATCACAACTTTGACGCCGTGTTGTTATATGTGACGTACGCTTATAACACGACAAATCATGAGGTCCCCCGGTATTCTCTCTTCTATTTGCTATATGCCCGAACTCCCCGCGTTTTCCTCGATACCATCTTCCCGTTTTCCCTGAACGACAACGCGTCCGTTTCCCAGATACTGTGCCGTGCCGAAGAAACCTGTCGTATAGCCCGTTTACGTATACTGGCCTCACAACGCCGCTCAAAAGAGTACTACGACCTACATCATCGTGCAGTCACTTACTCTCCTGGAGAATTTGTCTGGCTTTGGACGCCAACCCGCAGGCGACGATTGCATCAGAAGTTTCTGCATAAATACAATGACTCCTTCATCGTGTTGGACCGATTGAATGATGTGAATTACGTCATCGGCAAGGTAACGACAGATAAACGCCGTTCCCGCAAGACACAAGTCGTTCATGTGGCCCGCTTAGAGCGCTGCCAACGTCGATCTGCCTGACTTCCACGAGGACGAGAATCGTCTGCCCCCGTGGAAATTGTTACTGCGCGAAGCGGCTCACTGAGGACTTGGAAGAAGAGGGAGGCGCGCGCAGACTGATCTGGGCTCTGAGCCGCTTGCGGCTAGCTGTGTTCCGTCCAGAGATCACCTTTATAAAACCCATTTCATCCGCTACAATATATATATATATATATATATATATATATATATATATATATATATATATATATATATATATATATATATATATGGGTTGCGAAAGCGTGAAGTACTAGACTGCTTATAAGAATATATAGCGAAGTATACGCTTCGTTAAAGGAAACATATTTATTCAACTCGACGTTTCGATCGGAAGACCGATCTTCTTCAGGAGTTATTTTACATTGTGAATGCATCCCCTTTTATAGGGGCGGGCACAGAACAGGAAAGTGGGAAACACAAAGCACATAGCAGAAAAATACGCATAAAAATTATTAGAGGCAGTGCGACTATATATATATATATATATATATATATATATATATATATATATATATATATATATATATATGTATGTATGTTTGTATGTATGTATGTATGTATGTATGTATGCATAACCTTCCGTGCACTGGCTTTGGAGACCACTTCATTCGTACATTTCATGTGGCCAGACCCTCGTTCCTTTTCATTTTTCTTCTTAATTTCACCTGAACTGTCACAAGTTTACGCATGTTATTGTTTCTTCCAGCCAGGTGCCGCAACGCGACTCTCCCGGGAATCTTGGGCCTTAGAACAGTATGTATATTCGCGTGATTGTCATTTCCAGCGCGGTCTTACACTGTAGCATGTATGCATGGAATAGGCAGCAACAATATTTTTTCTTCATCATGCGGAGCAGGAATGTGTGTAAAAGTAACAACATGCGGTGGTGGTGCTTGCAAGGCAAACAACAGCACCACGTATTGCAAGGAAAACACCGCCGGAAATAGCTACTCGTTGATAAAAAATAGCGTAAAATAGCGTTCGTAAGATGTGTTCCCCTACTCTAATATTGGGTGCAAAGCACTAGAAAAATGTTATATTGGCATCCTTCGTGGGTCTGACTCTGAAACATCTGCGACAGCGAATCATCGAGCCTTCGGTATTCATGATCACCGACTATAACCCGTTTTGAGTAGCAGAGTAGAATCTGCCTTTGGCAAACCTTCCTCTCCTTTAATTATGCTAAAGTTTTCACAAGGTACCACTACAGATTTTATAATGCAAGTTTTTTTAGAGGTATGAGTTCGCTGTTTCTTTACTTGTCCTCGGCTATGGATACTGCAGGGAATCTAGTGAATCAAATGCGGGCAATGTCGCCTCCTTTTATGGGACACTTTTATCTTCCGCGGAACATTATTTCTGGAACCTTAAAATACGAATCACTAAGGCATTTCCCCGTCATAAGAAAGGGATGGGCCCAGATTTCCTCTGCTTGAATTTCTGTCTGGAGTAAAATTCTGGCCTTAAGGAGACAACAGAGGCTCAAGCAAGGAAGTAAAGGTCAGCAACGACGTGATACCATGTTTGCTGGTCTTGAATTCTCGTCAATACACTGTAAACACAAACATGCCCATATGGGGGTAAAAAAGGAGTAACTTGTCCTCTTGCGCATTCCCTTTTTAAAAGGGAGTGCGCTAAAGGACAACTTGCTCCCTCTTTAATCCTTTCTGCTTACAGTGTAGAGACGCGGACCAGTTTTTCGGCGCTGTCGGAAACAAACTAAGCTCGCAAGCGTAGTGCAAAGCTCTTTGGAATTCTATAGCTTCAAAAAATGATTAATCTTTCCTCTTCTGGTGTAGTCAAATAACGAAGAGTGCATTGCTGCGCGGCAGAGTTCATTCATTCGTACAAATAAAATTCAATTTTCTTGTTCCCTCTGTGCTTGTCTGTTTTGTTCCGACGTACAAATCCACGATGTTTTCTTGCGTTAATAGAAGGGTTTTTGCTGTTTTGGGCACACTGTCTTCCGTGATCTCCCCGGCTTGTTTTCGTTAGAGTTAAGTTGACAATGAACGTGGCTTTCAAGACCGCCAACGTAACCAGACGTTGTTCCATTTCCAGTGCCTTGGGACTTCGCTGGATCTCTGCGGTTCACCTGCAGTAAGAATCTGCTTCTCATTTGAATGCGGATAACTTTCCCACAGTGTGAAACGACGGCTTCAATCTTGGAAGTTTGGGTTCCGTCTTGGCGAACGAAATACTCCTGGTAAAATGTTGATGCCACGTACGACATTTTTTTTTTACTGCAGTCAATACGGGGAGGTGTTAAAGCATTATCTGGAGTCCCTAATAAGCCCTGCAAGCACAATAATCTGCGATTATTCAAAATTAAACACGTCGAACGTACTTACATAGTTCGGTGAGCAGATTTTCACTGAAAATGGCAAATTGGTGATTAACTTAAAAAAAAACACTGAAGCTTTGGAAGACGCATCAAATATTTTAGACCACACTCAGCAGAACAGTGACGTCATACGACTTGATAAGTGTACAACAGCGTAATCCTTTTTCTTTTACGAAACAAGTTAATAGGATGGTCTGTAAGCTGACATTAAAACTTCACAAAAATTTCTCTCTGCTTCATCTTGGCGATAACTCTTAACCAACACTTCAAAAACCTGCTTGAGGCAGTATAAGCCCATAGTGCGTTTCTTTGTTCATTTTTGTTAATGATACTCTCGGGCTCAAACCATTCAAAGGTACAAGTAGGCAATGAAAAGAAACAAAAAAACTTAAGTGCCTTCTAACGTTACTATGAAAGATGAAAACGCGATAATAATTAGGTGGCCTGCTGGGGTGTCTACAGTGAGTGTTTATGGTCTGCATTAGTCACCTTCTAGATTCTTCGATCGCCTTCGAATGGGTTGTCGAACTTAATTTTACTATTCCGACCTTCTGGTTTATATTAGTTAATGTTCTGCGATTAATCTAAAATTTGTGTCGTCGTAATGAACTGGGAGGAGCAGCCGAACTCCCACATTTCTGGTGTCCTCATATTTCCTATTTTGGAAGTGCGCTATCACTGGTCCACTGAAGATCACGTGGCGTTGATGACGGCATGGCCACGGCCCCGGCATGTGGCAGTTTATTACACAGCCACTGATGGGGCTTCAGAGATCCAGGCTGTTCTTACCGAGTTCCAGTAAAGCTCATGCGTCTCGCCACGGTGGACAAGAGTCGTGTATATGGAATAGGACAACGGTGGGCAGCTTGCTCACAATCGTGTGGTCAGGTTGCCGCCTTCCAATTTTGTCGCGTTGTAATGACACCACGAGGTCACCTGTCCTGTCTCAACCAATCATATAATTTTTTAGGAACATCGAATTTCGCCCGTCTCTCTGATTGGTCAGTTTTTATTCTGGTTATTTACATACCCTAAGGGCCCGGGGTAGGGAGGGGGGGGGGCATTACATGAGGGCGAGAGGTTTAATAAACAAGAACACCAATGCTCATAAAACAGGCCAAAATGTCGATTTGAACATAGAACACACAACCTAAGTAATGAACAGCAAGCCAAGGAGAATAGAAAGAAAAGAAAAAAGGATGCCATCACTGATAGCCTTAAGAAAACAGTTTCCTACAAAGAAAAGTACATGTACAGAAAACCATTTCTTTGACAAACTTTTCTTTTTCGCAAATAACGACATAAAAATTACTATCGGCAGGGGGCGCTTCAAAGAATGGTAGAGGCATCAGAACGGGGATTTTCCGCTTAGATTACTTTATACCATTTTTTTTCTCTCAAAAAGTGACAAAGCAGTTAGTACAAAGGCTGAAATTATAATATGCCTTTAAATATTAATGACTTCAGAGTTGATTGAAAAGATTGAGCATCGTTGATAATGGCAACACTTGATGGCAATGAATTCGATTGCTCTATTGATAATAGAAGTGGTGAATTATGCTATTTTTCAGTAGGCGCAAATATTGGTTTTACTTTGAATGCGTGGTCTATCCTAGTGGAAATGTGATGAGCTGGAAAATATGTGAACGAGAAAACAACGTGTAACTATTGTGTAAGGTGTGAAAAAAATAAAGCCGAGAAAATGTTCGGCGCGTTGCGAGTGATTGCATACACAGGGTGTCTTTTATTTCGGTGATGCTTTGGAATCGCGAGTAAGGTGACAACATGAAACGTGCTGCTTTGTTTAGAACAGTTTCAAGGTGGTTGGTCCATGCGACATGATGAGGATGCCAAATGATACACGCGTATTCTAACGATGGCCGGATGAGCGAGTTGAATGTGAAAAGTCTAGTGTCACCGTTGGCTAGGTGAAGTCGCCGCTTGAGAAGGCCTAGTTTCTTTAAAGCTTTGGATGTTATCTGCTGTATATGATTATGCTATGTTAAAGCGGAAATAAATACTCTGTCCAGGTATTTGAATGTCGAAACTGAGCATACTGAGCCATTGTCAATTGCATATGTGTTAACCAGAGTCAATGACGAAGAGGTAAATTTAAGTTGCTTTGTTTTTTCTACAATAATTTGCATCTGCCAAACAAAGCACGATTCTGTTACTTTGTTAAGGGCAGACTGCAGTTGAAAAATGTCGTTAGGGCTCGTTTTCTCCTTGTATATTACGCAGTCGTCTGCAAATAAACGATCGGCCGCATTTATGTTAGATGCAATGTCATCAATATAAATTAAAAATAGCAGTGGGTTCAGCACTGACCACTGAGGTGCCCCTGATACTATTGTTTCCGGCCTCGAGATGCTCCTTCGCATTCGCCTTGGTTCAGCCATGTACAGGGTGTTTCACTAAAATGTTTAAAGCTAGGCTTTTTGAGTTTGAAGAGAGCTTTTTTCGCCATAGCATTGTCAGCGACGTACTACATCAGAATACAGCTAATATTATACAGCTATTATTACACAGCTAATATTTAACAGGCAGCTTTTTTACAAGTACTGTCGGGCTCCTCGATTATTGGGAACAGTATAGCTCACAGTCCGTAATATCCATATCAAATTTTAAAATTTCAAAAACGCGGTTACCGCGGGCGCTGTGGCCCAGCAAATTTGTGCTATTTCGACAAGCTACGTGCACTGCAGAGGTTGCTTCGCCTGCAAGCTTCTCGAAAGCGCATGTATTTTGCCGTGATGCAGCCAAAATTTGTTGGGCCTTAGAGACCAGAGTACCCGCATTTCTGAAATTTTAAAAATTGATGTGGATAATACTCACTGTGTTCTACAAGCCTCTCAGAATCCTAACAGCAATAGATAAGAAGTTAACTATTCGATATTAGCAAACCAGCCTGTTAGTTAGCACATCTTAGCTGTATTCTGATGTACTACATCGTTAACAATTTTATGCTGAATAAAAAGTACTCTTCCAACTGACTCACCCTAACTTTAAAATTTGTGTAATGACTTAGGTGAAACACCCGTTATGTGGAATTGGTCATCCTATAACATACTCTTATCTTTTGGGCAAAGGAATTTAATTCTAATCGAGTTATTTTAATCGCCACCGGTCATGGTGGCCGGTTGCTCGAAATTTAATGGGCAAGTTGCAGCCTCCAACTCTTGATAGATTTTCATGACGTCGCGAAACAACGTAACCTGTAACTATCAGCAGCCGCAACCAGTACCTTCATTGTGACATAAAATGAAACATTCTTTTCTGATTACTACTTGTTCGCACTTTCAGTTTTAATTCGAAAACATAAAATAATTTCATCAGGGCCGTGTGATATGAAACGATACAGTGATAGCCAATGCATCAGTAATTCTTTCACCTTTAATGTTATACAGAAGAAACTTTGTAAACACAGAAAGTGCAGAATTTTGAGCAGGGATGCAGACTTTCAAGAAATGAACCTCCCCAAAAAAATTGGCTTCCTTTAGAATCTCCTTTCCGCCGACACAAGGAGGCACCGCCTCTGGGTAGCGGCGAAATGCCACGAAACTAAAGATTGTATTAAAATCTGTCTCCATAGCCACAAGTGCCTTTATCTACATTATGCTGAAGGAAAATCGAATGGCTTTCAAGCAACAACTTCTGTCCGTCGAAGTGGACAATTCTTGGCGTCCCTATTTCTGGGCGTTCGCTATCAGCTGCTGTATAACATTGACGCATACATGATTATTGTAATATCTAATTCGCTTGATTTTTGTATCTCTCGTCACATCGCACAGGAAGACATCGCGGTAGCCCTGATAAAGCTGGTGGAGGTGAGTACAGCCAACGGGTCGATTTTTGTGTTTATGAAGCTGAATGTCCGTAGACAGACATTCACCAAATGCTAAACGCAATCTTTCGGGCGCGTTCCTTCCAAACTAGGGAAGTGGGTAACGCAAAGAAAGAGGAGCAGGAATACCGACCACTTTCATTTTTTCGGTTCGCTTTGTTTTATTGGGTCTCACACCCCAAAGCGACTAAGGATATGAAGGACGCCGTAGTGAAGGGCTCCGGAAATTTCGACCACCTGGGGTTTCTTTAACGTGCAGTGAGACATCGCACAGTACACGGGCCTCTAGAGTTTCGCCTCCATCGAAATTCGGCTGGCGCGGCCGGGATCAAACCCGCGTCTTTCAGGTCAGCAGCCGAGCACCATAACCACTGAGCCACCGCGGCGGCGGCTTTCATTTTTCTGTGCTCCTAGGCTGTACTGAAGTGTAGTGCAGAGTGGTATCGTTCCTTTAAAATTTGACCGTTCGCCACTACCAAGAATTCGTGACAATCACTTCTGGTTCCCTTGGATGCCAGAGCGGGGCGCATGGCTTTGAGCCGTACTCAACAATTCTGCACAAAGGCATTTTTGAGCAGAAAAATGTTTATGAACGTAATTTTTTTCATATATTGGAAGATTTCCCAATAACAATCAAAATATTCACACATGAGCCTACGGCAGTCGTGTAGTTTTTTTCTATTCACGTTTTTTTTTCTTCAAAACTGTTCACCGTTCATTTTGAATGGAAGTCTTATATGTTAAATGCCATCGATGGAAACATTTTAAAAGAAAGATTTTTACATCTCTCTTAACAGAAACAATCTTAAAACCTTTTTTGTGCCAGAATGTTGAACATGCTTAAAAAATTGCTCGTTTACGTCGTCCGCGCCGTAAGAAACAAAGAGAACGGTACAGTGACTGCAGAATGAAACGTGCTAAAGGCCGCAACACTGGTGTTGCTTTCCCTAGTTCCTTAAAATTGTAGTGGAAGGTTCGAGACTCATACCATTATCTGAGTACTTACGCGTGCCTCCTGAGTATTTACAGGTGCTATCGGGCGCTGAGCCCGATTACGTGGAATTCAATCCCTCCCGTGGCGACCGAGCTTCGGTAGACACACAAAAAAAAAACATGCCCGTTGTCTGCGCGGTGTCAGTCCAAGTGAACGAATCCCAGATGGACGAAATTTATCCGGAGCACCATCGAGAACTCCTATTTCTCTCTTCTTTCTTTTATTTCCTCCTTCCTTGTTTCCATTATGATGCGCCCGACAAGTAAGAGTTCGCTAAAAAGAAATAGGGTTTTGGGGAATGTGAAAGGTAACTCTTACTTGTCTGAAGGAAGGAGGAATCAGGAAGTAGGTAGTGAAAAAAAGAAGAGTCGTCGAGGAGGCTCCGGACAAAGTTCGGGCAGTTACCGTCACAGTTACCGTCGCAGTTTCTTGTCGGTCGGAACGGGAAAACGTGCGACGGCGGCAGTCTTTTCGGGGTCCGGCCGCACTCCCTCAGCGCTCACAACGTGACCCAGAAATTTCAGCTCTTCGTAACCGAAATGACACTTCTGGGGCTTCAGGGTAAGGTCTGCCGAGCGGAGGGCTTCGAGGACAGCCCGCAGGCGCTGGAGATGTTGGTCAAACGTTTCCGAAAAAACTACGACGTCGTCCAAGTAAACAAGACAGCTTTGCCACTTGAGGCCTGTGAGGACGGTGTCCATCATCCGTTGGAACGTAGCCGGGGCGGAGCACAAACCGAAAGGAAGCACTTTAAATTCATAGAGGCCATCTGGAGTCACAAAGGCGGTTTTTTCGCGGTCCCGTTCGTCTACTTCAATTTGCCAATAGCCGCTCTTTAAGTCAATGGATGAGAAGTACTTAGCGCGCCGTAATCTATCCAGCGAGTCGTCAATGCGCGGCAACGGGTAGACGTCCTTTTTGGTCACACTGTTCAGTTTGCGATAGTCGACACAAAACCGGAGAGTGCCGTCCTTCTTCTTAACAAGGACTACAGGTGAAGACCACGGGCTTTGGGAAGGTTGAACAACGCCATCGTCAAGCATTTCCTGAACCTGAGTTTGGATAACCGCCCGTTCTTTAGCAGAAACACGATAAGGCTGCTGTCGTATAGGGCGAGCGTCGTCATAAGTGATGATGCGGTGCTGCGTGATGGGTGTTTGACGAACCTTCGAGGAGGAAGCGAAGCACGACTTGTATTCCTTCAGCAGCTGTTCCAAAGCCAGGCGTTGCTCCCGAGACAGGTGGCAGTTTATGTCGACGTTTTCAAGGGAAGGTTCGTCTGTGTCGGCTGCCGCGGACGCAAAACAAACGGGAATATCGGTAACAGGTTCGGCAGAAGCGATAGCCGTTCCTGCAAAAAGGTGCCGGTACTCATTAGAAAAATTAGTGACCAGGACCGCAGACCGGCCACCACGAAGCGTCAGTAGACTGCGAGCGGCGCAGATGCCTTGAGTAAGCAGGAGTGAACGGTTAGCCTCGGCGACTGCTTCTGCGTCATGCAAGTCGTTGCAAGTGACTTCAACCAAAACACTGCTCCGTGGCGGCAACGTGACACTGTCTGCAGAAACACGAAGGGCGGCACTGCGATGGCAAGATTCGGCGAGGTGGGTCGCTTTACCGGTCGAAAAGGTGATGATTCGTCGGCGGAGGTCGATGACAGCACCATACTCCCGCAGAAAGTCAATGCCGATAATGAGATCGCGGGAGCAATTGCATAGAACTACACAACTGACGAAGAACGTAGATCCCTGAATCTGAACGCGAGCCGCGCAAATACCCTTTGGAGTAACGAGATGACCACCGGCAGTACGGAGATGCACTACAGAACAAGGCGTAAGGACTTTTTTTAGAAGAGTCGCCAATTTATCACTGATAATTGAATAGTCGGCCCCGGTGTCCACTAATGCACTGACTCTGTGACCGTCGAGAAGAACAGGTATGTCCAAGGAAACGCAGCTGTCTTGGTCAGATGACGGTACTATCTGTTCACGGTCGGAGCGTAGCGGCGGCGGCGGGAGGTCTTCAGCGCAGCGACTTCCAGCGACCTCGCCCCCGAAGGTCGCTGGTCTCAGTTTTCCCGGCGAGGGCTCGGCGAGCGACCCTGTACTGCTCGCGGGGAGCTGTGCGGGTTCGGGGAAGAGCGCCGCGGAGAAGATGAGCGCGGCTGATGCGGCGCACGGGCTGAAAGTCGCTGTTCCGCGAGGAAGTCTTCAATGGCTGGAGGCCGGTGGCCAAACCGGGGTCTGGGCGAATCGGCGCGAAAGCCCTGCAGACCGAGGCGTCGATAAGAACAATTGCGGTAGAGATGGCCTGGTTCTCCGCAGTGAAAGCAGAGTGGCCGGTTGTCAGGTGTGCGCCAGACATCGGCCTTCCGCAAGTGCACTCGGCGATCGTCGAAATACGGGACTGGTGGAACTGGGGACAGCGGTGCAGGAGGCGTTACTGGAATCGGCGGTGGCGAAGCGGCAGCCGGGCGTCTCGCAACTTCGGCATAGGTGGGGCGGCTGTAGTCTCCCGGCAGATGTGGTGTTTCGACGGTAGGACCCCTGAACGCCTGTTGCACCTCCTCGCGAACAAGAGCGGAAAGCGAACCAAGTGCAGACTGCGAAGGGCTGCAAAACTTGAGGACCTCTTCACGCACGATGGTGCGAATCAGTTCGCGCAAATCGTCAGGGTGGCTCCCGGCGGTGGCAAACGATTCGGTAACTGCAGCAGCATGCACGGGCCGGTTGTAAGTCGCAGAACGTTGTTGAAGAACCTTTTCCATCGTCGCGGCCTCGGCAAGGAATGCAGCGACGGTCGATGGTGGGCTGCGCACGAGGCCTGCAAATAGCTGTTCTTTGACGCCGCGCATGAGTTGGCGCACCTTTTTCTCTTCGGGCATGGCCGGGTCAGCTCGCCGGAAGAGCCGAGTCATATCCTCCACGTACATGGCTACAGACTCATTCGGCATTTGAATGCGAGACTGCAAAGCCCGTTCAGCCCGTTCTCGGCGATCCGTGCTGGTGTAGGTCTCCAGCAGGCGTCGGCGGAACTCATGCCATGATGTTAGCGCATCTTCTCGGTTCTCGTACCACGTACGTGCCCCATCCTCCAGGCTAAAGAAGACGTTTCGAAGCTTGGCTGCGTCGTCCCACTGGTTGAACGAGGCCACGCGTTCAAACTCGACCAGCCAGTCTTCGACGTCTTCGAGCTGACTGCCATGGAATGGTTTGGGCAGTCGCGGATTCTGCAAGGTATAGTAGGCTGCAGCTGGCATAACAGGTCGATGGGTGGCTGCTCTTGCAGACTCCAAAAGCCCGTGTTCGGGAGGTAGGCCTTGGTTTCTCCGGCTAGCACGGTGCACAGGGGTGTCCACTAGCGAAGGACTGGAGCCCAGGGTATGCGGAGGAGTATTAGACATATACAGGGATCTTACCCAGCGCCTACACCAGACTGTAACGTACTTGCTGACGAAGGGGGGTTTATTAGTAGGCACGAAAGGGAAGGCCAGGCAAGCTGGGGCAACAACAGCGACAGACTCCACACGGCGCGAGCCCTACTTCGTCGTCGTCGCCCTACTTCGTATGCGCCACCTGGCAATACTAGGTGGCAATATATATATATATATATATATATACATATATCAAGAAACACCACAACATCCTTCAACAGAGTAAAGGATATATATATTATATACACAGAAGAGACATCTACATGGATACAGTTGCTGTGTTATTCCGTTTTCAAATTTCAATCTTTTCACATTTGGGAGAGCAGTTTGATAAAAACAGGAGCCGCCATGGACTGCTCCGAAAAATTGGCAGCGGTTAAACTCTGTTAATCTTAGTTAGTAGAGCCTTGAGTTTGTAGTTATGATTGGTATAGGATTTAATTAATTAATTAGCGTTAGTTAATTTGGGTCGATACCTATCAGAGCAAATTATCATTTGCCCTAAGCTTTACAAAGGTGTATGACTGAGGCTACAGAGCAAGTTTGGTTTAACGGAAATTAACTAGTAACTGACATTAATTCAGCTCGCTAACTAGCACAGCGCATTTTAGCTTAACCTTATCTTTCCAATGGTATATTACTCGATGCTAGAGAGCAAAATGTGGTGTAAAATGTAATTACCTAATTAACCGCAATTAACTCGAGTCGCAAAACCCGACAGTGCCTTTACAATTGACCTAAGGTTTCCCACTGTATATGATTCGATGCTATAGCGCGAAATTTAGATTTAGTTGCAATTAACCGGTTAGCGATTAACCGATGAGCCGATTAAATCGATTAACGCCAGCAATTAGTCGACATAACTGCATAATTAACCAAGGGTCAAAACTGGTGGTTAATCACGGGACGCATAAAATTCTTAAAGACAGAGCTAGACAATAATGAAATCATAGCAAAGTCCTGCCTAGATTTTGGTTGATCTTGAAAGTCAAAGTACCGGCATGAGATGTTTTCAGAAGTTGTAGCCCGGGGAGTAGAGCTAACGTTCGAACCTTTTCAACCACATGGAATTATTTAACCTGCACCGGTAATCGTACAAAGCACGGGCGCCTTTAGTGTTACAGGAGCATAGACATCTAATTGTGATGGCATGTTTTCTTTTCTGCAGTGATGCGGAAGACACTACTATGCATGAATCATCATGTGATATTCGCCTACAACTGCTAAATAAGTTATAATCGAATAGTTCTGTCAGGCTCTTTTCGTCTCGGTTTAAACAGCCGAATGATGTCTGTAACGTCAAAGTGGGGCTATACGTGACGTGAGGCATGGAAAAACAGCGATATAATCGCTGCTTCATTGTTTTAATCCACTACAGTAATGAAGCCAACCTTCCTCAAGAGCCGGAATAACAGCGAATGCAGAAGCAGCGATTATATTGCAATTATTTGGAGCTCGATGGAGAATACCACGTGGCAATCAATGTGTAATAATGACATACGTATTGTTGCAAAAAACAATCCAGGCACCAAAAGTTTGGGTGGCTACATTCCTTTAAGCCTTCATCGAAACGTGGCTGCCGTCACCAAGCGTTCACCCAGCGTCGCTGGACTCTGCGAGTCTGTATCCCACGAACTGTGCCTGCCGCAGGTTACATTGAAAGGAGAGAGGGAAGCGCTTTAACTGAACAGCAGATAATTTAGGTGGCGTTTAAAAATCGCTGGCCTGCCACTCTGCGGGGAGAAGGGAATTTGGGAGATAAAGAAAGAAGGAGAGCGGTGCTCAAAAGGTAAAGTAAAACATAAAGAGGAAACAAATGAAACGACTAACTGCTGCTCACACGGATCGCCATACCGACACAGCCGTGGTGGCAAACTACCAGCTAATAAACGAAGCCAGACATAGTTACGCTTTCAAAACAGTGAACTCCCTGTGCATCTTAATTGGTCATGCTAGAAAATGCTCAAGGCAGTTGGCAGACATAGCCACGCTACACTTCAGGGCTTGGAACAAAGGAAACTAGCCTAGCGTTATTATCAGGAGAGTTCGCTATTTGAAAAGGCACTTGCTGCCTGCCTCACTCCCACCTCCCACATCAATCTATGACCCGTTAATCACGAACTAACGCATCGTCTCTAGGACGGTATGAAAAATTGAATTGAATGGACACCTGAAACGCGCAGTAAGGGTAGGAAGGAAGGTGGGAGTGAAAGAAGGGAGAGAAAGAGGTGCCGTAGCCGAAGTCTCCGGAATAATTTCGACCACCCGAGGATCTTTAACGTGCATCGACACCGCACAGTACTGGGGCGCCTCTGCGTTTCGCCTACATCAAAACGAAGCCGCCGCGGCCGGGTTCGAACCCGGAACGTCCGGCTCAGTAGCCGAGCTCCCCTTTTAATTTCGGCCTAAGCCAACTGATTCAAGTAACCGGCACAACTTTCGCCCTGTTGCAGTGCTTAATGACCCCTCTCTTGGACATGGTCGTCGAAGGCACCTTGGCGGCTTTGTTCGAGATCCTACAAGCAGCACTTTTTGAATTGAGTGAGTAAGAGCAGCAGTCGAATGAACAATATTTGCAGCTAAGTCCAAAATTGTAAACTGAGCGGTCTAATTTGCATATTGTTCCACATATTTCCTATATGCACCGCTGTAGTGGAGGCCTGCGAACAAATTTTAAACACCTAGAGTTCCCTAAACGAGCAGCGACGTCATATATTAGTTTCGTGCTCCGCCTTTGGTAGTATGGGCAGCACATTAAAAAATATGGACAGTCAAGTGAATTGCGCAAAGAAGCGGTAAATAATTCATAATTTCATTATTTTGCCTAATGCTGTGTCGCTGTCGGTTTCAAAGGCCGAACGATGGCTGTGAACTTATTGACGAGTTGAGGCCACGTGGGGCATATTAAGATTCCCGTAAGGTCGCTGCTTTATTCATTTCACTTCACAGCAGCTGCTACGCGAACCTGCCGAACAGTTGCAGTCCCAAAAAATGAACAAGGAGGGATTATATCACAGTTTCTTGTATGACTCACGTTACCTCAGCTCGTCTCCGACATCACAGCCATCTTTCGGCAATTCCAAAACGTAACTGCACAAGAAAAAATTCAGCTGTAAGTTATTTTTGTGTAGCAGGTGAATTCGAGGCCGCAAATCATGTGCCAACAGAATGAAATGGAACGCGAACATGACAATTGAGCCACAGACAGGAAAATATGGAACTCTTATGAGAAACTTAATACTAGCTCACGTTAATTGCAAGGCCAGAAAACACTACTTCAGAAGTATTATTCAAGCTCTCTTGTATTTGATAAATTGTAAATGTGGCGTGAACACCCCTTCTCTTGTCCCTTGTGATTTGTGACTGTTTTTTTTTAATTTACAACGTACGAACTGGCCCGCATTTCAACGCTTGTGCATTGTAATTGCTCTCCAGCAGCTAATATTTTGGTGTTTTTGTGTTGTCAGAGTTATCGCTAGAGATTTAACAATGCAGGGTATTTAGAAGTATAAGTCCGCTGTTTTTTTACTTGCCGTGGGCTGTGAATACTGCGACGAATCTCGAAGATAAAATGCGAGCAATATCGCCTCCTTTTGTGGGACACTGTAAACTTCCGCAGAATTTTATTTCTTGAAGCTTCAAATGCGAACGACTAAGGAATATATCCTACATAAAAAAGGGAAGCGGCCTGGTTACATCCGCTGTATTTTCTATTTGTAGTCGACGAACATATTAGCTCCTGGAGAGCAGATACAATGCAGAAGGGTTGAAATGCGGGCCAGTTGGTACATTAAATTGAAAAAAGAAAACAGTCACAAAACACAAGGGACAAGAAAAGGGGTGTTCACGCCACATTTTCAATTCAGCAAATACGAGAGAGCTTGAGTAACACTTCTGAAGTAGTGTCTTCGCGGCTTCGAAGTTCAAATAACGTGAGCTAGTATTAGGTTTCCCCTAATAGTTTTTTATTTTCCGGTCTGTGGCTCAATTGTCATGTTTGCGTTCCATTTCTTGCTGTTGGCACATGATTTACGGCCTCGAATTGCCCTGCTACAGCTAATAACAGATGATAACTTACATGATGAATCTTTCTTGTTCTGGTATAGGGAAATAAAGAAGTGTACACTGTCGCGCGGTGGAGTTAATTTGTCACTGCAATTAAAATTCAGCTTTTGTTGTTCCCCGTGTGCATGTCTGAGTTGTTCAAATGTACAAATACACGATGTTTTCTTGCATTAAAAGGACGTTTTGCGCTGTTTTGGGCACGCTGCCTTACGTAATCTCCCCAGCTTGCTTTCTTTGAAGTGAAGTTGGCACTGAACGTGGCATTCAAGAGCGCCAGTGCAATCTGAGGTTCCATTTCCAGAGCATTGGGTCTTCGCTGGAGCTCTGGAGTTCCCCTATCGTAACAATCTGCTCCTCATTTAAAGGTGGAAATATTTCCGACAGTGTGAATCGATGGCATCAATCTTGAAGGCTAGGGCTGCGTCTTGACAAACGAAATGCTGCTTGTAAAATTTTGATGACACGGAAGACATTTTTTTTGCTGCACTCAATACGGGGAGATGTTAAAGCATGGTCAGGAGCCCCTACTAAGCACGTCAAGGTCACTATTTTGAGATAATTGGAAAAAAAATTAAACACTCCGATTAATAAATAATTCGGTGATCAGAAAGGTCGATATGTTTTATTGACAGTAAATGGCGAATTGTTGATTAAATTTAAATAATAGCAACTGTAGACGGGGGTTTATTGAAGGCACTGGGACCTCAGGAGCAGGGCGGCAACAGTCTGCGGTCAGCCAAAGCGAGCCCAAAGCAGGCGCAGCGATGGCACTGCCGCCGCTGCACAAAATGTTTGTCTTCGTCTTTACAATTGCCCCCGGGGAGAAAAGAAGCCAACCTGGCGACTTAGGGCGCAGGCAGGATGGCTGGGTCATAGAATAGCTTGAGGCGCTGGACGTGAACAGTTTCGCGTCCACGGCGGCGGCGATCAGATGGGTTGAGAGGTTCTACAGTGTAATTAACTGGAGATGTGCGCTCCAGTACACGGCATGGGCCATGGTACTTGGCAAGTAATTCTGATGACAAGCCCGGAGTATTCGTTGTAATCCAGAGCCACCCAAGGGAGCCGTTGGGGAAGTGTGGCGTTGTTTGACTGAGGTCGTGACGGGATTTCTCTCTGCACTGGGTGTCAGTCGTAAGAGCACGGGCGATGCGGCGACAGTCTTCGGCGTGCTGGGCGGCTTCAGATAGAGGCGTATACTCGGAACCATCGGGTTGGTACGGGAGAATGGTGTCGATGGTAGCAGAAGGGTGACGGCCGTAAAGGAGAAAGAAAGGAGAAAATCCGGTAGTGGACTGCGTTGCGGTATTGTACGCGTAGGTTACGTACGGAAGGACAAGATCCCAGTTTGACTGATCTGAAGAGACATACATAGACAACATGTCACCGAGGGTACGATTAAAGCGCTTGGTGAGACCGTTGGTTTGCGGATGATATGCGGAGGTGGTTCGATGAATTATATTGCACTGGGTGAGCAGTGCTTTCACAACATCCGACAGAAAGGCACGGCCTCTGTCGCTCAGCAGTTCGCGAGGGACGCCGTGAGAAGGATGAATCGGTTTAAAATAAACGAGGCCACCTCTGAGGCTGTGGCAGCTGGAAGGGCGGCGGTTTCGGCATACCTTGTCAAATGGTCAACCGCGACGATAGCCCAACGGTTGCCGGCCGAAGTGTACGGGAGGGGACCGTATAAGTCAATGCCGACGCGGTCAAATGGGCGTGGCGGGCAAGGTAGCGGCTTCAATTCTCCAGCAGAACGATGAGGAGGTGGCTTGCGACGTTCACAGGCAAGGCATGACCGCACGTATTTGCGGATGAATGTGTACATGCCACGCACATAATATCGTAGTCGGATGCGATCGTAGGTCTTGAACACTCCGACGTGACCACACTTCGGGTCGGCATGAAAATGGGCGCAGACTTCCGAGCGAAGGTGACGGGGAATAACTAGCAACCACTTGCCGCCGTCTGAGGTGTAGTTGCGGTGATAAAGGAGGTTATCACGAATTGAGAAATGGGAAGCATGACGGCGAAGAGCGCGCGAAGGGGAAGCAGCCGTAGGGTTGCTGAGGAAGTCAAGAGAAGAAATCCATGGGTCGGCGCGCTGCGAGGAAGGCATGGCGCTGATGTGAAGCATTGGTGAGGAGACATCGAAGGTGGAAGGGCTGGAAATATTGGCTGGAAATGGGCAGCGGGATAGAGCATCGGTGTCTTGATGTTTGCGGCCAGCACGATAAACGACGCGGATATTGTATTCCCGGAGGCGACCAGATGGGTCTTTCAGAGCGGAAAGTCAGCATAGCGCACGGTGCTCGGTCACGACTTCAAACGGGCGGAAGTAGAGCTAAGGGCGGAACTTGGTAAGGGCCCAAACTATTGCCAAACACTCTTTTACAGTCACCGAGTAGTTAGATTCAGCCTTTGTGATCGTGCGGCTGGCATAGGCAACGACGTATTCGACGAAGCCAGATTTGCGTTGTGCGAGTACGGCGCCGTTGCCTACCCCACTGGCGTCAGTATGGACCTCGGTAGGGGCGGTTGGGTCGAAATGGCGCAGTATCGGCGGTGTGGTGAGGATACGGTGCAAAGAATCGAAGGCGTCGTCACAAACATGGGGCCACTGAGAAAGACCTGAACTGCTGGACAGAAGTTGTGTCAAAGGTGCAGCAATTGAGGCAAAATTGCGTATAAACCTACGGAAGTAGGAGCACAGACACAGGAAGCTGAGCAGATCTTTGATAGAAGTAGGTTGAGGAAACGCAGGCACGGCACGAAGTTTAGCAGGGTCCGGACGGACACCCTCCTTGGAAACAACGTGGCCTAAAATGGTACGTTGGGGGCGGCAAAATGACACTTCTTTAGGTTGAGCTGAAGGCCGGCGTCAGAGAGGCAGGTAAAAACGTGCTTTAGGCGGGAAAGGTGAGTGGCAAAGTCAGGCGAAAACACGACGATGTCATTGAGGTAACAGAGGCAGATCTTCCACTTCAGGCCACGCAGAATAGTATCCATCACCCGCTGAAAGAAGGCAGGAGCATTACAACGGCCGAAAGGCATCACAGTAAATTCATATAGGCCGTCAGGGGTTAAAAAGGCTGTTTTGGAGCGATCGGCCTCTTCCATGGGTACCTGCCAGTACCCGGAACGTAAATCTAAAGAACTAATTATTTCGTCCACCTTGCAAGCAGTCTAGCGCGTCACCGATGCGTGGCAGGGGATATACGTCTTTGCGCGTGATCTATTTAGGGCGGCGGTAGTCTACACAGAAACGGATGGAGCCGTCTTTCTTTTTGACAAGCACAACTGGCGAAGCCCAAGTACAGCTTGAGGGCTTGATGACGCCGCTCTTGAGCATTTGGTCGACTTGATTTTGAATGACTTGGCGCTCGGTTGTCAACACACGATAGGGGCGCTGCCGTAGAGGAACGTGGGCACCTGTGTCGATGCGATGTGTGACAGCCGAAGTTTGGCCCAGTGAGTTGTGATGACAGTTGAAGGAGACGCTTAACTGGTGGAGCAAGTGGAGAAGTTGCGTGCGCTGCGGCGGAGGAACATCTGCGTCGATGGAGCGGAGAGACAGATTTGTAGAGGAAGGATTGGGTGCAGAAGATAGTGGGCTGAGCGCAGTGAGATTGATGTGCGATTGTCACCCACACTTCGCGCACTTTTACGTGGGGAGTTCCCAGGCACCCTTAGAGCGTGTGGGGGTAGCGATCTCGGACTCAAAGGCGATGCCCTCGACTAGGCGTGGCAAATTCAGCGGAGACCAGCTACCAAGTGACAAGAGGTTTTTGGGCGTTCGGTGCCCAGCTTTCGCTGGTCGCAAGCCAGAGAATGGGTCGGAGCCAAAGGTTCACAAACAAAACAAAGTTTATACAGCTAAGAGACGATACAGAGGATTGCACAATCACTAGTACATACACATACAAAGTGATTAACAAGCTATGCAAAACTGGCAAAGTTAAACTCGAGAGAGAATACAATACTAAGGCAATATTGCACCTAATGTGCACTAACACAAGAGAGCGAGGTAAACAAACAAAACACAATTTGTTCACCGGGCACTGCGGCAGTCCGACGACCAGAGTTCCACGACGATGCCGTCCCGCAGGCTGGCGAACGTTGCCTCGTTGGTCCGATGCTGGCCGAGTGGTGTTTTCCCCGGGAGTCGAACGGGCGCGCTTCGATGAAGCTTAAACGGCGGTCCGGACTGACTTGACAGCGGTCAACGTCCTTCTTTTATAGGCTCGCTCTCACGTCTGTTTGTTCTACGCGCCAGAGTAGGTGCTCACATACACGCAGCATCTCCCGTGCAGGTTCCCTTCCTTTCTCTCGCCGGCCGCGCGTCCTCATTGATTAAAGTCAGGAGTCGTTTCGCGAAGGTTCCAGCGTGTTCAAGCGTGGCGCCGTCGTGGCGGCGTAGCCGACGTCCGAGTGCAGAGGAGGGGGACATGTCTTAGCGCACGCAAGGCTTCCCCCTCTTCCCCGGTTAACAGGAGAAACAACTCGCATGTTCGAGAGCAATCTTCGGCGTGAATGACTCATTTCCTCGGCGCACGCCGCGTCGGTGAGCGGTGGTGGAGTGGAGAGAGAGCCACGCGCCCAGCGGGGTTTTTGCTTGTCCCCCCTTCGCCTCGCGCCGGCGGGACGCCGTGCGCGCGGCGGTGTTTTTCTTTGTTTGTTTTGAAAATGCGCCGAATTTTGTGACAGCGATGCATCGTCATTCTCCTCACGGGTTAGAATAGACGCGATGGGTTGGACACTGCCGACACAATCGCCACGGCGCAAAGCACTAGGGCAGGAGAACGGGTTACATACCCACAGTACGGAGAGGCCAGCAGAAATAGGCAATACGGCGTAAGGAAGGGGAAGACACTTGCGGCGGAGAAAAGTATGAGCTGGCGTCAAAAGTACAGTGTCATCACGGAGAGGGCCACAAGAGAGGCGCACAAGGACGGAAAAGCACGGAGGCAGGTCAATGTCTTCGGCGACGAGGGCTTTAATACATGGCGACGAGAAAGCAGCGTCCGGCAGCGATTGGGGCAGAGCAGAGAACCTGACTTTAGCGCGAGCGCAATCTAAGACAGCAGCATGACGAGACAGGAAGTCCCAGCCCAAAATAGCATCGTGAGAACAAAACGGCAGGACGACGAACTCGATCGTATATAGGACGTCCTGAATTAACACTCGAGCGGTGCAAGCTCCTAACGGCTTGATGTGCTGAGCGCTAGCCGTGCTCAGCGAGAAACCGGCAATTGGCGTCTTAACTCTCTTCAAGCGGCCTCAAAGTTGTGCGTCTATTACTGAAATTGCGACGCCAGTGTCGACAAGGGCCATGACAGAAATCCCCTCCACCGGAACGTCAATAAGGTTTGCAGGTGACAGCTGAGGTCTTTGATAGTTCGACGAGGACTTAGTTCTTGCCTCAGGAACTGCGGCATCTAGTTTTCCTCTTGGGAATTATTTGAGAGTCGACACATCGGAGAAATGGAGTGGCTTGCGGTGAAGGGGCACGGCGGTCGGTAAGTGCTGAACGGTCGGGGGAGGAACGACGAGTCAATGGACGGGGCTCTGCAGACGCGGAGTACTGATGCGCTGTAGGCCAGTACCCGACAGGCGGTGCCGAACCTGGGAGACGGCGGCGACAATGGCGGGCTACGTGCCCAGGCAATCCGCAGGTGTAGCAAATAGGCCGGTTATCCGTTGTACGCCAGGGATCTCGGTCTCGTGGAGAGGGTCGCAGATAAGGTGCCAGCGCTGGTACGGGCACTGACACTGTAGGGTACGTAGGAGGCTGAGTTTGAGGGACGACTTCGGCGTAAGTCAGTGGACGGGCGGCAGGTCTAGGGAAGACGTTGGCATAACTCAGAGGGGTGCCGACAGGTCTGGGGGCGGCGTCAGCGTACGTAAGCGGAGCAGCGACATGTGATGGTGAATGGGCGGACGGAAGCGCCTCAGCAACCTGCTCTCGAATAGCATGTTGGAGAGCCGGAGCCAAATATGGTGGCGACCCCTGAGGGCTAGGCAAAAGTGAAAGCTGACGGGCCACCTCCTCATGCACAATGTTTTTGACGTGCTGCAGCAGAGAGGAGTTATCAGCTGCGGGTGTCAGTCCAGCAAGTGGCTCTACCTGAGCTGAGTGCTGACGAGTCAGGACCCTCTGCTTACGCAGTTCCTCGAAGATCGGGCACAGCGTGATGACTTCTGAAATGGTGCGCAAGTCCCGCGCTAGCAGCATTTGAAAGGCGTCATCATCAATACCTTTCATGATCTGCTTTATCTTCTCAGCTTCCGGCATGCTGACATTCACTCGGTTGCAAAGGGCGATTACATCTTCTATATATAGCTAGTGAAGCTTTCGCCAACCTGCTGCGACCGTTCACGGAAGCGCTGTTCGGAGCGGAGTTGTCTGATAGCCGGGCGACCAAAGGCTTCGGAGAACTTCGTCTCGAAGCCCGACCAAGTTACAAAGTCTCCTTCATGGTTGCGATACCATAAGTTGGCGACACCAGTAAGATAAAAAATGACATTGTTGAGCTTAGTCTCGTAGTCCCATTTGTTACACAGGCTCACCCGTTCGTAAGATGCGAGCCAATCTTCCACCTTATGTTCATCTGTTCCGCTGAGGATAGCCGGGTCCAGCTGGCGAAGGGAGCCGGCACAGATGACAGTCGGTGGACCTGCTTGCACAGCTTGATGTTGGGTGTCCACAGGCATCGCAGGTGTCGGAAGAGTGCGGTTACGGAGCTCCAGAGCCGATATCGTTACAAAGCACCTCCACCAAATGTGAGACGGGGGTTTATTGAAGGCACTGGGACCGCAGGAGCAGGGCGGCAACAGTCTGCGGTCAGCCAAAGCGAGCCCAAAGCACGCGCAGCGATGGCACTGCCGCCGCTACCCAGAATGTTCATCTTCGTCTTTACAGCAACTAATGCTTTGGAAAATAAAGGGTCAAAAGTTTTCGACCATACTCAGCTGAAAACTGATGTCGCATGTATTGTTGCGGAGCCGTACTATTTACCTATGTCTCAGCCTGTCTGCCTATTCAAATCATGCGATATTATAAGTCTATAACAGCGTCATTCTTTTTTTTTACGAAAAAATTTACTAGGATGGTCCGAAAGCTGAAACTAAAATTTCACAAAAAGTTCACTTTGCTTCGCCTTGGGGGTAACTCTTAAAGGGCAACTGCTCACCTCGGGGTCGAAAATATTTTCTACCTCTCTGGTAGCGAGGCGTCGTCCCTGGAAAGCGCGCCCACAAATCTTTTTTAAAAGACTCATTAGAAGTGTACCTACAGCATCGCAATCAAGCTACCTCTCCATGCTCCACTCATTCCTTTTGCAGCTCGGGATTTTTCTCTCGCGCGCCTCGTTGAGTGGGCTCCGCAGGGGAAAATCGTCCTTCCTCCTCCGATGTTATCCGGAGGTGTGGTTTCTGGTGGCGCACTTTGCTTACATTTTGCTAGCCGCGCTATAATTTTCTTTCGGGGGGGGGGGGGGGGGGGGGGGGGGGGGAGGGGGGGGAGCGGCGGGTCTCTCAGCGCCCTCTCTATTTTGCTCTTTGGGTATCTTTGTTTTTGTTTGTTTGCTCGTTTGAAGATTTTTTTTCACCTTCTCCACTCTCTTCCCTGCCCTTCCTGGTTGGATGTGCAACAAAACTGCTTGACCCCTAGCTTTTACCGGCCTGCGTTCGTCCGCCGCTTCGCCATCGTCATTGTGCATTGCTTGGTGTGCGCGCCTTTGCAGCCTTGCTCCGCTGTGCTCATACATGTATTCCCGCACTCCGTGCCTTCCGTGTTGTTCGCCTTCCGTGTTGTCCGTGATTTTTACCATATTTTTACTTTTTATGACTAGGCTTCAAGGCTGTCGCCGGACGCTCACTCATCAGTTTTTTTTCTCTATGCGGGCTTCTGTGCGTGTGCTGCGAAAACGGAAGGCGCTGCGGAAAGCGTGCGCACAACGAGCAAACCGCGCGACGAACCGGCTACGCCCACCCTTCGCCCGTTAGAGAGGACGCACCAATAGAATGCCTGCAGTGAACGTTTTCAGAATGACGTCAACCCGGAGGCTCGGGAGCCAGAGCAGAGGAAGACGACGTTTGCTTTTGGAAGGAAAGAACGAATGAGCTTTGATTTCAATTTTACAGCTTTTCGGGGCGCGCACAGTTCTAGTATTTTGCAGAAGTTATCTTTGATGCCTCATCTATGCAGTGGGCTTGTTTTTCAACAATGCCCGTACCCCTTTAATGAACACGTCAAAAACCTGCTTGAGCCAGTATAAAGCTCTAGTGTGTTTGTTTGTTCATTTTTCTTAATGATACTCACGGGCTCAAGCCAGTGAAAGGTACACGTAGACAATGCTAAGAAACAAAACAAAAATTTAAATGTCTTCTAACCTCACTCTCAACATAGAAAATGCGATAAAACATAGGTAATCTAGTGGGGTGTGTACAATGAGTGTTGACGGTTCTTGCTATTTTCCCGGAATAACAACGGGTGAAACCATTCGATTAAACACATATTGCAAGCATTAGTCACCTTCTAGTATCTTATAGTGCCTTCGACTGGGTTGTCAAACTGAATTTCACTATTCCGACCTTCTGATTTGCATTAATCCATGTTTTACGATGAGCTTACAACCAAAATTTGAGGCGTCGTAAGGAATTGTGGGGAGCGGCCTAACTTCCCAATTTCTGATGTCCTCACGTTTTCTACTTTGGCAGTGCCCTATGACTGGTCCACGGAAGATCACGCAGCGTTGATGACTAGGAGCTAATATGTTGTATTCTTGTGTTGCCAACTCAGCTTTCTTGTCCGCGTTTCATTCGCTGCTTATAGTACAAGAATATTTGGTGCTCCATTCGACAGAGTAATACCCGCATCTGTAAATTTGATGTGTCTATTCTTTAAGCGTGCACTGATATCGAAGAGTACATGGGCGCCTCTTGCGTGTCATCTGTATATAAACACGGCCTCCGCTGCCTGTATTGAATCCGGTTCCTCCGACTGTAGTAGAGGACTAACCACTGAACCATCATGGAGGCGCATTGTTTAAAAGGTCCCTTCATGTTCTTAGCCTTCTATCTGAAAAGTTATCCGCTGACACAGGCAATAAAAAAGCGGAAAGAGTAGTCCTAACAGTTTTAGTAGTAATAGAATGGGTGCCGTCCCTCTGTCATAACTGAAAACACAAGGACAGAAATAGTAACGCAGCGGTCGCCTATTATTTGAGTATTCATTTCGTATGAGGCAGATGCGGGGTTCGAATCCGTAGCCGCCTGGTACCCAGCGGTTTACAGTGGATACAAGTGCACACGTGGCCTCCCGTTCAGCTCCTCTGAGGAAATATGTACGCGATGTGAGTTTGTCTCTCCCGTACGAATACCAAAACGCGTCGTGGAATGACCTGCGTTGAAGAAGTT